>NW_010332268.1:0-18452 GCF_000700745.2 Antrostomus carolinensis
GCTGCGGGGGGAGCGGACAGTCTGCCGGGCCTGGGACAAGCTCCAGCTGTGTCACTGCGAGAGCGATCGGCAGCTGTTGTCGGTGTTTTCCTATCAGAGGTGATTTAAAGTCCGTCCCCACTGAAGTTTGCCTCTCCGGTGGAGCTGGAGGAGTGTGCTGCGCTCAGGCTGTAAATAGTTCCTTTAGAAAAACAAACACTCTCACCATATGTTCTTCCTTTCGTTCCCTACGCTGAGCATATGAAAGGTTGGATTTTTGTGAGGCCTTTTTTTCTTTTTCTCCCCCCCCTCCCCCCAACCTGCCCTTAAAGGAAAGTAATGGACAGCCTAAAAATTAACTCTGTTAATTCATTGCACTGTTGGGGCACGAGTGTTAAATGGCCTTGAACAGGACGGGGATATTTTTAAGCCTTAAAAGTGAGACATCTAGTTAAATGTCAAATCTGCTAACAGTTGTTGTTAGTGTAGCCATATGTAACTGCTTGACTCTTCATTGTTATGGAGGGGAAAATAAAACCCAAACCTCTTCCCCCACCCCAAAACACCCTGGAGCTTAACTGAGTTTCTTCTGTGCCTTGTTATTTATGTAGGTTAAGTTTCTCTCTCTCCCTCTCTCTCTCTCTTTTTTTCCCTCCCCAGCAGGAGGAAACCATTACAGTATTTTGATTTCTGCTAGAAACAATGCATGAAAGCATTATCAGCCCTTTGCTACTCCTGGTTTGTCTTGGGACAAATGAAGCTGATGCAAATATGTCAGCTTTGGGAGTAACTAAAAATATGTATTTTTAATTAGCAGTTTACTGGTTGCTCAACTACAGGCTATGTTTAAAGCTAATTAAATAGCATATTGAACTCAGTGCTGAATTGAGGATTATCCATTCCTTTTTATGCAAACCCATTCTTTAAAAAATACCATCCCAGCCAAGTCCTTGCATGTATTTTCATCCTGGGTCTAGAACTTGTTGGTATTCCTGTGAAAGGTACCAGAGCTCTAGCTTAAGGGAGCCTGCTGACATTAGATGTTCACCTCCTGATACAGGAGAAGGAACAATTCCAGTAGTGTACTCTTGTGGTTTTGAGTGGGAATATTGGTTTTGAATCACTGAAGCATTGCTTTGTAAAGAAGTAAGGAATTTTTGAGAGGACAAAGTGAAATTTCATAATTGCATATATTAAATTTTAAATGTGTTAATTTAATGGCTGCCATTTTGCTATGTAGAAAATTACAGTATATTCAGAGAGAGGGAGATGAACTAGATTCTTGGCTGAAATTCTGTTAAGCATTTAAATTTTGACCTTATGTAACATTTTATTCTTTCGAGTACCCAAAGACTATTAAAGCTTAATAACATGACTTACAGTGTGGAAACTTGTAAATAGCTGAATTGTGCTGTGTGACACAGTTCAATTCTAAAACTATAAAAAATGTTCTTTTGTTTTATGTATTCAAAATTCCGTAGTAGGCTCTGGTGTCCATTTTAAAATGAGCAGCCTTTTACACAGCTTGAGAGTTGTAATGTCCTCATTTATCCTCCCAAATAAAGTTTAGAAACAATTTTATAGGCCTGGCCGTTTTCCCAGAAATTTTTTAAATGAGAAACATATATTGTCTCTTTTGTAACTTTTTTACTTTTGCAGGTTACTGTTTAACCGCTTAAGGGCAGGCCTTGTAGGTGAAGGTTAATAGCATTGGAAAAATTACCCGAGGAGCTTCCTGCTGCTCCACCACCATCAATTTCATCTCAGTTCTTTCAGAGCTCCTTGCATTTCTGATGAAGAAGTACAGCCTCTGCCTTTGTCTGCTAGCCTTACTCCTTTCCCTCCACCCCACCCTCTGAATAATCTGGACTGCAAATACTGAAACAAACCTGCTGAAGCTGGAGGTAGCCTCACTAGCTAGGAGGAGGATTTTGGGTGGTCAAACATGTTCTGACAAAGTTCTGCAAGATAAATTACCCACCACTTAGATGACAATGGACAGGTTGTAACATCAAAGTTTTGAGAGATGAAGTAGGAAAGCACAAAGAGAAGATGAATACAGAAAGAAACTGCAGTGGAAGAGGTCAGATGTCATGAAAATAGTTTGCTCTGGGCTTTTTATTTTGCCTGTTACTTTATTTCAGGTAAAATAATGGGATTCTTAATCTACATTCCTCACCTGAGCACACTTCCTAACAAGTCCTACGCTTTTTTCCTGTGTGCTTTTTTTAAGTGCCCTGATAGCTGGTTCTATTCTAGCAGCAGTGCTGCAGAAATTTCCAGCTTTTAGATGTAATTTCTAACTGACATGATGTTGTAATAAAATTATAAGTTATATATATATACACCAGCTCCTACATAACTGGCGTACTATATATCTAATGTTCAATGTGTTGTCCATTAAAATAAAATTATTGAATTATTGAGTGTTTCTATCTCTTCTCCTTGTGAATATTCTTTAAAAGCTTTTTTTAATTAACAGTATATTTCCCATATTTGGTTTGTTTGTAATTTTCTTGTTTTTCACTTATTCTGGGGAAATAAAAAAAGAGGCAGCTCAGTGGCATTGGTGGGTGCCTCACATGTAGGTAGAAAATATGCTTAACAGTTCTTCCCCACTGTGACTGTATTTATCTTGGGCTTAGGTATGCCATCAGTGTTCGCGTAGCTTCTTGAACTTGAACCAAGTCTCTGGAGTGTACATGGCTTGATAGTCAGAAAACTGCCCTGAATGTAATTCACTGAGCCTTCATGTGTGAAGTAGAATGTCTGTAATGGAGGCTTTACCTGAACATCTTGAAAGAAAACCTTTCTCAAGACTGTTTAGTTGCACTGTTCTTATTGGAACCAGAAGAAATGAAACTGGGTTCTGGTTCAATATACGGTGTCATGTGGGTCTCTAAACCATTGTGTTATATCAAATCTGTCCTATGCACGTGTGGTTGTATCTGCAAAATCTCTCATCTTCATAGAATCTGAGAAGGCATCTCAGCCAGTGCTGTCTCTGCATCAGGTCTTGCCACACTGAGATTGCTAGGGTGTGCATGTAACAGGCTGCTGGTCTGCTTGTCATCTGAATGAAAGACTAGCCTGGAAAATACTGTCTTGTTGTTTGGATGTGTCTTCTGATGCTCTGCAACTGTCTTTCCATATTCCCACATAAATACTTTTCAAATTTTTCTTCCACTTTATAAGTTTGGGGGATCTGAGCTTTACTGGCTATGCCTGTGAACGGGGTGCTTTTAGCATATGTGATGCAGTGTTTCCTTGTGAAATGACTGAAACAAGGACTTCCTGCGGAAGGCCTCTTACTTGCTCATAATAGTACTAATTTTTTTTTTTTTTTTTTGTGAAGTAGTTTTAGGAACAGTAAAAGAAACAGGCATGTTGTTCACTTTTTGTCATTGTATAATGTCCCACTTTTTTCTGAGAGTGTGATGAGTGAGGAGCAACAAGACTGGTGTGCTCTTCTAGGACTAGAATCAGAAAGAGTAAGTATTTTACTTTAGGTCATAAAGATTTGAATTCAGATAATAAACTCAAGATAAGATAAAGTATTTTAAACTCCAAAATTCTAAGCTTGGAAAGGTGAGAACTAAGTGTAACTTAAGTTTTTGTTTTCTTCATGTATCCAGCTAATAGATGAATGTATTTCAGGTTCTGTTAAAAGATTAATGGCAGTATTTCTTTGCCAGTAACACATAATTTCATACTCTGAAATAAAATTACAAAACTGTTTTCTGCAATATTGAGAAGATGGGGTATGGAAGATTGAGGGATGCTGTGGAACTTGGGTATATAACACATAGTGAAGTATGCTTAAATGGGAGGGATGTAGCCTGTCTTGCAGTTCAACCACATCATCTACTGTCTGATGAAATTATTTTCAGATTAATGTCTCTAGCAATAAAGCTGCTGCTTCCAGATGATGGTGTCTGCATAAGTGTATGCCTTTTCCTTGAGAAAGGAGAATATTGGCCAAGTTTAGGTAATGATGGTCATCCTACATGAAAGATAAATGAGCCCTCAGATGAATTTCTACATTAATTAGGTGCTTTACAAAAGGGGCGAAGGTAGAGACTTAAATTGTGTAAACTTAAATAGCAAGCACCAGCGCTGACAAGCAAGACTGTTAAATAGTTAATAACAGATGGCTGAACTTCTGATGTAAATGATCAGACAGAACAAGAGAAGTTCTCTGCATCCTAACCCAGAGACTCCTTACTGCTGCCATGGTAACTAACACTCCAGTTTTAGCAAAGTTTATGGAACTGAAGATGACTTGTTGGTTTTATGACTTTAAAATAAATTTTAAAAGGCAAAGCAGACCAGCTAGAGGAGGAGAAAACGTAAACTAAGAAAACGTGGATATGAATTCCTAGAGGCCTTGAGTATTTTAATTCCTATAAAATCTTTCTAAAGGGTGTCTGAAGGACTGTATACTTTAAAATGCCTGGCAGTTAAAGCATTAGTTTGAATAGGAAAGTTTATAATCTGAGCGGATCTATTTGAATCCTTTTCATTTAACTTAACAAGAAAATTACCTACTGCAACTAGAATAGTATTGCAAGAAGGAAAGGGAGAAGGAGGTAGGAAGCTCTATGTAGTTGGCCTGGGCATGGTACAGAGGAACAAGGAAGAACCTGTAGCTTGTGGGGTGGATGTGGCCTTTCATCTGACTTGCACCTGCAGCCAGGCATGTGTCCTACTTGGTGGGAGTACAGGGAGGGAGTAGAGGGAGTGTTGCTGTAGGACAGTGGAGGTCTGTAATGGGTGCCGCAGAGGGGCTTGAAGCTGTTTGTCACTGGATGGGGTAGGAACTTCTCTGCCCCCTTAATTCATTTGTTAAAGATGGGGAGAGTATTCTGGAGAAATGTCTCTGCAGCCCTACTTTGTACTCTTTTTGCTGAGGTGCTTGCCTTTGGCTGCTGTGAGCAGGATGCTAGAAGAACCATCAGTCCTATATTTCTTATTTACTGTAGCAAAGTTACAGTTCCTGTACCTACTTTAATTGAAGTCAAAATAGAAGGTTCAATATCTTCTTTTTAGGGTAGGACACCTGAAGGAGTGTTGGTATAGACTAAACTTCATGGCACTGAAACTCCTGGAGAGAAGTGCTCCTGAGGCTGTTTTTGACCTGGTCTCCTGAGAAAGCGGTGAACAAGACCCGTGTATATTACTGAATGCAGGCCACTTCTCGTAACGCATAAACAACCCGTTGTAAGTCTGTTTTATCAGCGATGTTAAGAACACATTTCTTCAGTTCTTGCTGTTTTTGTGAGGTACACCTATATCTGTGAGCCTTACACTGCAACAGGTCTTTACAGAATGAAGGCAATCCTTCGTGTAGACATGTACCAAGCCACTGTATGTTGAAACTGTATTTCCAGAGTGTATCATATTGCTGTGTTTGATTGTCTAGGTAGATCAAGGAATTCTTCAGACTCCAGATGTGTAACTTCATCATAATATTACTTTTAAAAAGAAGGGAAGCAAATTCCTAGAATTCTTAGCTAGAGATTGTTATTTGTTATCTGTGATACAAATTAAGAGGCATATTCAGCTATAATGTTTTGCTGGGTATTACACAAGCATGGAACAAAAGACCTCCTCACCTCGGACCTCATGCAAGTATCAAGCTTTAAATCGATGACTTCCAACAGAGCCTCTAAGGAAACAAAGGGATAATACTGATGAGACAGATAAACTTGTGCTCCCAGCTACAGGCTAACAAGCCTTTATCGCTAACAGAGAAACTGGAAAGCAGAGTCATTTTGTATTAAGTATGTTCTTCCAGACTATAGACAACACAGAGGGGAGGAAGTACAAGTGGTTAAGGTAATCTGAGGATAATTGGAAGTTTACTGCAGTAATGAGTGGGAGACAACAGGAATGGTGGTAAGCCATGGAAGATCTCGAAAGTTTTTTTTTAAAAAAAAAAGTTATTTGCTTGTTATGAAAGATGATGTTTTGAGAGGCAAAAAAGACAACAGGAAAATATGGTTTCCTATTAGACACCAACCAGACGTACCTTCCTTGTAAGGCTGGATGCTGGTGACACATAAGCTTTTCTATGTCGTTTTCACACTCATTTTCAGTGATGAATTCCATAAGAAATCTTGAGGGCACTACTGGCACTTCCCCGAGCAGGGAGATAAGGCACTGCCATCTGCTAGCTGAAGCCAGGCCCAGAGGTCCGCACCGGCAGGGCACATTTCCAGCTTCATCACAGCTTGGACTGTGCAGAATTTATCTCTAAGGAAAATCTTAGTATTTCAGACTGTGTTTTTCCATAGTCAAGAATAAAACCAACTCACACTGAAATAAATTATTTGAATGCTATTTCCTAGGGATCCAGCCCAGCAAGAAGGGTGTAGTGAACCCAATTTGCATGTTTTTATAGGGATAAGGAGGGCAGGTTGCTTGTTGTCTGGATTCCTTTGCCAGATTCTGGTCCTTTCAAGATCAGCCACTAATTCAGATGGTAAGAATAAAATGTTCTGTGCTAAAAATCTCTCGGATATTTTTTTTATTAGTTCTTGAAGGTAAGTGATTGCAAAAACCAGCTGTTTACAGTAATGGCCAATGTAGTTATATGTAAATTTAAAATCTTTTTGAGTGTACTCTTCTACACTTACTACTTTGTTATTTCTTTGTCAAACAAAATTATGCATTGTTGCCATGAGATAGTAACTAAATCTTTTCTTTATTAATTTCTAACAAAACCTCTGTATAATCTTTTCGTAACTGAAAGTTGACAAAACAAGCACATCAGGTATTTGGACTGTGTAATGTTTAGGGGTGTGCTTATTTTTTTTTTTTTTTGCCTCATGCTGAACTTGAGGATTCACAATAATTTATTAAATCTATTAAACCTGACAAGTGGGCAAATCCTTAATGTTGCCTGAGCTATGCTAGTAGCTGATGTGTAGCAGATAGGGACTTTTTGGCATTTCTGAGCTGAAGGCAGCTTGAAGCAATTTTCCCTAAAAGAAAGTCATTTGGACATCATCTATTTTAAGTTTCATTGAATGTTTACTTAGGACATTAATACCTTTTCTGCTGGTCCCAAATTCAACATTTTTTTCCCCTGCTATGTACTTTTGATTAAATATATATTTGCAAGTTATCAAGGAGGGGATTTTTATTTGTTTATCTGTCTCTGCTTATGTCAGTTGTTTTTGTACAGAATACAAAAGAGGCTGTGGAGGACCTTGAGCTTTGACTGGATAAAAACTTGTTCTTCATACACATGCACGCTATTTTTAGTGTAGTGTTTTGTTTTTCTTAATAATTTATTGCTTTGTCTCTTGACTCACAGGTCACCTGATTTTAGAGCATGCAGGCGTAGAGGTTGGATCCTTTGGTATTCTATAAACTGCTAGTTTATCTTGAGGAGCAGGATGCTGCTGCTAGTGGTGAGATTGGGTTAGAAGTGGTCATGGAGGGGTGAGCCCTGTCCCTTCACTTCTCTGGAAAGTATGTTCTAAGAATACACAGTACAGGGTGTTACAAAACACACGTGCAACCAATAAACTTGGAGCAGAGGCTAGGGATGATGGGTGACTCGAGGTCAGCGCTGTGCAAGGAGACTTTTGCCTGCTGGCCCTCACCGTGCCTGTCTTCACTCCGTGCCAGCAACAGCACAGTCATCCATGAACTCACTTTTTCCCTTGAGAAGGGAGAATTGTTTTGAACAGATACGTTATGATACACCACTATTATTCTTGCTCTAGTGGTGTTAATTTTGGCACTTCAGATGTGTCTTGCATCTAGGATTGTCATAAACTTGTTTTGTTCCATGAGGTGCCCAGTGGCTGTGTGCTTCTGGTAGCCTTCAAAGCTGCAATGGGAGCCTGACAGGATGGTTGAATGAAGGGGAGAGGGAAAACAGATGCTTAAGTTTTGTAAGCAGACAAGTATGTTGTTTGAAATTTCAGTGTTCAAGTGGGCCCAGTTTTTAAACGTAGTTTCTAAGGTGTGTGTTTGTGTGGAGGGAAAACCTAACAAGGTCCAAATGCTCCACAGTTTCATTAGTCTCATTGTGTTTTTTAAATCTTCAAGTAAATCAGAACTGTAACAAGATAAATGTCACTCGGATAGATCCTGATGATTCTTCAAATTGCATGAAAACAAAGAGGAACAAAACCTGCATCTGTCAAGCTATTCAGTACTTGCACAGATGAAACAGGTCTAGACAGGCAAAATGACTATTCTGATGGTTTGGGTTGAAACAGAAATTCATTACTGCCCAGGCAGTTGTAGATTTTTAATTCCTGGCCCATGAGGTCTTTTCAGCCTCCTAGAAAACTGCACAGACTGTCTTCTCTAGAATTTAAAAATAAAGCAAATTGACTTTCACCTATCTGGGTCTTGGGTTAACTGAAACAGGGATATCAGCTGACCTGGGTAACAGTGATGGCATTCTCAGGGCTCTTTTTTTTTTTATTTTTTTTTTTTTTAATTTTTTATTTTCCCTCTCATTCATAACATTCATAAGTTTTTATAGCTTCCTCTAAGACAACAGAATATTTGAAATTGAGTGTTGTGTGTCCTTGAGGGAGAGGGGTTGCTCTTTGGGAGGGTGCAGGACTTACTGCTGTGCTGGTGAGTTGCTGATAGTACCACTTTTGCACTCTTACCAAATTTGTAATGTTAGTAACAAAACCAAAATTTTGAAAATATGGCACATCCTAGATGATGATAGAACTCCTTGTCCCTGAAGAAATGACATACTAATCATGCATGTGGGAGGCCTCAGTTACTTATTTTTAATAGTCTTTTAATAGAGTAGACTACTTTCACCAAAAAGTGGACGAGGTCACAGATGTTTTTTTCCCAAAATATCTAGACTTCTGCCCACCCCCATCCCACAGCCTTCTCTAGCTTACTATTGTTTTTGTTTTGGGTTTTTTTTGTTACCACAGTAAAACTGAGAAATTACAATATCTATTAAAAAAAGATACTGATAGGTAGCTTTGAGGAGATTTTCAACATACAAGAGGTTCCTAAGTCTCTACAAAAAGTTGTCTTGTGTCTTTCTGTACATTGAAAAAATATACTTTTCAAGACATGGGAGGAATTACTATGGTTGTCTGATTTGTGCAAGTTTAAGTTAGCTTATTCAGTAGTTCCTGACTTCAGGGTCTGAAGATCATGACTATCAAAAATCATTGATTGGGCTTGTTCATACTTGACTATAGCATGAAGATGAGAGTGTTTGGCTACTGGTTGTTGAAAGTTTTCAGACCATATGGAAGGCTGAGTGCTTTAGTATTTACAAAACTTCACTTACTTAAAAACGATATTGTGTTGAAAGCTTCACCCCCTAGTGAAGGGTTTCCATAATGTGATCCCATAAGTCACCATGGTACTTTTTTTAGGGGGTTTCCCAGACTCCAATGTCTGTGGCATCCCTGCTGATTCCACCCAAAAATGAGTCAGGGCTTTCACATTGCACTATTCAAATTCTTTCTGGTTTATTTTCAAGAGGTCTGACTACAGTCTGAAGCAATAACCATTCTTTTTCTTGCAGTGATCTTAGGGAAGAATACCAGTTTGTACCTGGTGATTATAAACCAAAGTGGAACCTGTGCTCATGTAGAGTGTAGCTGGCCTTCCCCAGCAGGAGTTTTGCATGCTCCCATGACAGTTTTATATTCAGGCCATAAATGGCTCTTCCAAATCATCCACTCTAAATCTTTTTGAGAACTGAAGGCTACTTTACATTCCTCCTCATAAAAGAAGTGTAATTTTATCAGTATTAACAGGAGAATAAGCACAAGAACAGTTGAAAGTATATTGTCAAAGTTTCTAAGCACAATAAATATTTAAGGTGATAAGGCATGGAATAGCCCAGAGATTAATTTTTAGTGTTAGTGGGGAAATTTAAAAAAAAACAGCTTTTTTTTTTGGCAGGTGTAACCCTTCATCTCTGTGACTGCTGATCCCAAAGATACTTGTGTATATTGTGAAGATGATAAGCTACAGAGGAATAAACTGAGTAACATTTTAGCAAAAATCCAGTCACCACAAGATGCAAACACGTTGTGTTTTAAGTAGAGGGCTGCTCTCTCTGCCAGCTCTTCTAAGCATTGAGATACCTACTGCAGAATTTTTAAACAGTCCTGTATTGTTTTCCAGTAACATCTGAGAGTGATTTATTATCACAAATTACTGCTTTCCATCTTTAATTCAATCTCCGTATAAAATGTTGCAAAAGTCTGCAAATAGTTGAATCTTTGTCAAGCTGGATTGTTAAACAAATTACAGAGTAAACTTTCGTCTGTTGTCCTGAATTGTATTGTGTTTAAGGCTTGAAATAAAATTTCTGGCATGTGTTATTATAAAAATGCTATCACAGCTGGAATTTAATGCAGAGTTGCTGTCAACCTGTTTAATAGGAGGGATATCTTGGCTTCCAAGCAGTTCTCAGCTGCTGCGACTGTCAAGTGGAGGATATACCCTCAGAAAGAGATGAGGTTTAGCCAAATACGTGTGCTTTTTCATTGTTAGTTTGTGTTGGCTTCCTTTGAAAAGAAAGCAACAGCTATGGAGCCACTGCAGCATGATAGTTTCAGCTAACAGAAAGCTGAGTAACTCAATGAAAGCCTTCAGTCTGTATGTCTTCAGCCACGTAGTTTCTGCTAAGCTGGTTCTTGAATTAGTAAGTCACAGTAGTGAAGATGGTCATCAGCTGTCATCATCCTCATCTCCAAACACAGATGAAAGAGTAATCATCATCAACATCAGTGAAGGAAATGTGAGGGGGAAAAAAAAATATATATATCTAAAAATTTCATATTGGAAAATCTGTATTTTAATATAAAGCGCTTAATTGTTTTTCCAGAAAAAAACCTTAGGAAGAAATTTTCATGTATTCTGTAAGCTTAAGTGCGCTCTGTTTTCTGTTCTAGAGTGACACACAGCTCCTCCAGATCCCCAAACCAAGCATGTTGGATGTGGTTTCATATTATGGTGGCAGCGACTATGAAGCTAGCATAGGTCTTGCTTCCTCCTGTGAACTAGGGTGGGATTTAAAACAGGAGCATGATTATGACGGTGGTAAATCACAGTATTGATGGTGAGAGTGAAGGCATAACAAGACATAAGCCCTTTATTCCCTTCCAATTACAGCCGAGTGTCTACTCTCTACTTAAGGCTGAGTGTCTATTCTCTATTTAATGCTGCATACCTATTTAAAAAAACATATTTTCTCCTAATTGTTTTCTTTTATGAACTAACAGAAATACCTGAAATAAATTAGTTTTGAGTTGCAGAATTAGAAATCCTATTGCTTTGTTAGGTTTTTAAAGGGGTTTTTTGTTTGAGTAGGTTTATCAAGTCACAGAGTTTGTTCTAACAATCTGATTTAGGCACAGCATCAGCTAATCAAGGGAAAAATGTAAAAAGCTAGAATGAATGGAAAACGCAGAAATTACTTATCTGCTACTGATAGGTGTGTTTGTTTCATTATCATATAACTTCAGAGTTTTTTGTGTAGTCACATTTAAAAAAAAAAATCACAATCTATCAATCCATAGTATAAAGGAAAACACAGACTTGCTGTGTGCTTAAGTAAGGGCATTAGCTGAGGCAAGTTCTCTTTGCTTCCAGTACCAATCTAGCATGTCAGTACAAGTAGCATCTTTTGTAACCCATTCTGTAGACTAGTAAGTTTAGGAATCAGCAAAAAGCATATGTTCTATTCCTCCAGCTTGCTTACATTTAAAATACTAAACATGGCAGCACTGAAAATCTTACAACTTTATACTGACATTTCAGCACTTATTTACCCATGTCAGGATACAGTACAACAACTGTGGTTTAGAATATATGAGTTCTCTTGCAAATTTTGCTGAACTGACGTTTGAAAAAAGCATCAAACTTCACATTTTCAGCTTTTGTTTTCCTTCTACTAAATACAAATGATGAAATCATATGTACTTCACAATTTGTGATTTCCTTGTGGAGCAAAACCCGATTCAGCTTATATAATTTGTTCTAAAGTATTAATTTTCTTTGTCCAGTTAAGATAAAATAAAACCAGTTTCCCTGATCAAAATGCAAATATTGGATCTAGAATTTGGTGTAATGCCAAAAAAATCAAAAGAAGCAGGTTAAACTGTTGTTGCTTAGGTAAAAATAGAAAGCTACAGCTGGAAGAAGAGAAGTGACTCAGTAAGCAGTATGGTGATGGCAAAATAGGATGTCGGCCAAAATGCAGGAAGCAAGATGGGAACACCCAGATCAGTTTTACAGTCTGCATTTTACACTCTCAAAGAGTGATAGTGTCTGAGATTATTGCAGAAAATTTAAGATCTAAATGAAATTAACTGGATTTTGTTTCTATACTCATTAACCTGTTTGAAACTAAGTAAGTTTTAGTAAAAATGTGAATTTTATGTTGTTTTTTTTTCTATCCCAGACCAGTCTCTCTTTGGTAACTTTATTTACCGTAAAGCTGCCTACAGATTAGCTCTGGATGCTGTGTGAGGCATCCAGCAGAAGCGTGTGGTAGATCAGCAGTGATACACACATACCAGGAGAGTTACTGCAGTGCTACAGTCTGGAGTGGAGCTGATGGCACTGATTGGTACGGACTGATTTTTATTGCTCTGGAGTAACTTCATCAGCTGCCATGTAGCTGTGTCTTGTTTTTAAAAATTCTCCCTTACTTATAAGATTATGTGTTCTGTTTTGTTTTTCTAATTATAAACTGGCATAACAACACTACAGCAAGTTAATTTCTTCCTCTTCTCCTACACAAAACTAAGTAGATACTGCCATTTTTATAGCTTATATTGTTTTCTTTGCACAGCAAGTATGCATCACTCCTAATGTAAAGTTCCTGTGCTGCCATTTTCTGCCTACAGCTGAACTGCTTTGATAATCAGGTAGTGGTTCAGTTTGGTACCCTGGAAAAAGTAAGGAGGCAGCAAGAATAAAATGAGGTACCTCATGATGCTCTCCTTATATTTTCATAATGGCTGTCCCTGAGCTCAAAGATCTTGAGCCCTAAGAATCTAAGACAGCAGTCAATGTGGGGGAAAAAAAAGTTACCTGTATAGGAGTATTCCTAAGATAAGGTGAGTAACCAGTTCATTGGATTTGCTTGAATTTAAGTAAACTTAATAGCTTGTTTCTTGAAGCAAGTAGACCATCTCATGACTTTAACTCTTGATACCTTAAATTATACTTAAACTCTTAATATTGCAAGACTTCTGAAGCTTGTGACTTCAAGTATAATTATGGGTTTGTAATATACAGACAGAACATAACTGCTCGTTCAGAGAATCATGAATCTGAGGGGTTCAAGGGCAACTTTCTTTTGAAGTGAAGCACAATGTGGAACTGGTTAACCAAAGCATCCGTAGGTGTTTCTAATTCCAGAAGAGAAGCTGTTAGTCAAATATTTACATTGTGTTTCATTTCCTTTACAGTAGTTTCTTGAATCCCTGCCTTACTCTTAAAATATGGAACTACCTTTAACCTACTTCTTGGAATAGTGAGATAATAAAACTTATTCAGATTTGACTGTTTTGGAGGAAGGGCCGGAGAGCTTTTGCAGTAATTTTTTAAATACAGAGCAATGTCTCTGCTACGAGGTGATGGGTTCTGAACGCTGGCAGCGCAGCTGCTTTTTCTGCAGTGTACCCGACTTTCCTGCTGCGGGACTCTTAGACTGGAGTGTCTTCTTATGGACTGCCTGCACTAAAAATACAAAAAATAAGATCCAAGTACTTAAGCAATATTTTTAGTCTTTCAAAAAAAAAAAAAAAAAAAAATTAGCACATGAAGGAAGCAGAGAACAGAGGTGGGCAACCATGCCATGGTGCCTGGAGGACAGGAGCAGGGCTTGCATCAGCTGGGAATCCAAGCAACCTACACCATACACTCTGTCTTTTGTTGAGTGTTTTGCTTACTAGGCTTCAGCTTTCTAAGAAGTGAAATAGAAATCTGATTACTTTTAAATCGGTGGCCTTCAAAGTCCATTATGGTTGCCTAAAGATTTTCCAGGGAACTTCTGGACTGTTATAAAGTGTATTTAATGGCAATTATTAGTTGTTTTGTGGACTCTCTAAGAAAGTAGCCCTCCAAATCAGTGGGGATAAGTGCTATTGGATACTTCAAGTTGGACAAATTTGTCTTTGAAGAAAGGCACTTTACCAAAATGAACTCTTCTCTTGAGAAGAGTACAAGCTTGATAGGTATTTGTGGTGTCTAGTGCAGTATGAAAGGTGCTAGGACAATAAAATAAGCATGAACTAAGAGAGATTACAGTTGTAGCACTACCTGGTTGTGATAGGAAGAGGGCACAGGGCAGGAGGAGCTCTGCTGGGGCTGTTCACCACCTTGCTGTCCCCAGGCAGGACAGGGGCTTGCAGAGGTATCTTTTGGTGGACCCTGGAGCACAATGGGTTATGTGATACTGAATGTCTTTGTTTCCTGTCTAAGCCTAGAAAATAGATTAAATGCTCTTCTAAGACACATAATTCAGGAAAACATTTTATCTTAATTACTACATAAAATGCTATGATAGGAAAGGAAAGGGAGTTGGTCCACATAAGTGTGACCTGGTTGGGAAAGGAGTCAACTGGGTACAACAGGGAGAGTCTTTGTGTTACAGTTAAGTGAATTTGTGACTCTCTAGTACTATATCCAACTTCCATAGATTTAGGATGTGAGCCAGTTTAACTTTTTTTTTTGGGGGGGGTTGAGTTCTTATTCTTTATTTCAGTGCTCCAGTGATTGTGTGCACATGTGTGTAGTGAATGGGGAGGGGAAAAGCTTTTGAAGACTCTCTTTATGATATTTCTGGTTAAATGAGCTTTTCTGTTTGTCTAGAAAATGTAGAAAGTCAATCTGGGTTGAGGTTGGTACGTGCAGGAGACAATGGAGGACGAAATGATGTGCTTCTAGGTTTCAGTTCTCCAGTATTGTGTTTTTTGGTTTATGTGTAGTAGCTTCAGTCTAAATTTGTTTTTCTCTTTTGCCCTCCTAGTCTGACATCTGCTGCTATCTCTTGTGACCACCTGGTCAATAAATTTTAGTTTCAGTGTATTGATTAAAGGACTGTAATGCCTTGTTACTTTAATTCCTATGTACTTGTGTCAACTAACTGGATTTTTTTGCCATTCTAAGAGGAATAAAACCCAGACACTGCTGAGGTGCGTATTTTATGCTTTGTACTTTCCATGTTCTGTTGCTAGAGATGAAGCAGAATAATAATCATATTTGTGTAGTCAGATTATAGGATTGAGGTTATTCCATGCACAATATATGATGTGTGTCTTAAACAGGGCTGATTCATACACAAAAGCAAACAGTTACAGCACACACACAGAGTAAGACTTGACTTTTTTTAACTAAACACTGAGTTTGCTGTTTCTGAAAATGTCTTTCCACCCTTGTCCTCAATTACATCAACTTGCATCATCTGTGTCTGTTGTATAAGAACAATTACCAGGCTTCTCAATATTTATAGGGTTTTTTTCCTTTATGAAAACTCTTAGAAGTTGATAAATGATATAGAAATCTAATGGAGCTTAAAAAAAGTCAATATGCCACATGAACTTTGTAGGAAAACATATTTCTCAATATCCATTGCTATTAATGCTTTAAAAGTCCTGATCAAATACCTGATTTGTTACATTGCTGACATAATTTTAAAGTGTTGGCCATGTACTTATAATGCTGCTATGAAAACAGTAGCATTTCCTAGTTCAATACTTGCTGTTTGTTGTCCTTGAACAAGATACAGTGTTTGTTTTGAAACAACATTGTGTTTTTCTAACTGCAGCCAATACAAGTATGTCTGTCTGACTAGTTGGGTCTCCTTTTCCATCCTTAAGGCAAGAAACTGATTGCTTCTGAAATAGTAGGTCTGATACAGGAACAGAGGCAGTGTTTGCAAATTGAACTTACTTTTAAGTTTTTACATAAAGTAATATTGTGTCTGTATTCTGAATCTTGCTTGATTATTATTTTAGATTTATTTGCCTTGCTTTATTCACTAAATCTTGCTTATTTACTAGATTTGCTGGATCTTGCATTTGGACATGCTTAAACTGTCTATGGCTTGTTATGTCAATTTGTGATATATATCTGAAGACACTGAGCATTTCAAGTACACAGTATAAGCTTTGGTATCAGATTTTTTTCATGCAAAAAGGGAGTGGGCTTTTCACCTCAATCTAACCAGCAGAATCACTCAGGCCATAGGATTTATGTATTAATTTGTGAGGTTCAGAAGGTTTTGATCAAATATGGATTCTTTCTAAAAAAGAGAGCCAAATAATAGAAGCTGATCTGCTTTGCATGGTAAGCTGCTAATGTTAATTAAAGGGCATGTCTATTTTACTGTTACTTGCCGTTTAAAACTCTCCAGTGTAAATTTTCAGATATCACATTTTACTGTGCATGTTTCTGTTACAATAAGAAGGTGTTTGAGACAGGATCTGTCTGCATAAGCACATGCAGATCTTGATCAAGCTCTTTAATTTTTTTTCTTCAAAACCATAGATGTTTTTACATATTTTAACTAAACAGAATTCCTCTTACACGTTTTCTTAAGGAAGGATTCCCCTTCTGCTTAGTCTGCTAAACGTGAGTCAATTCCTGTTTAGATATCACATCTGCTGAACAGTTTATAGATTTTTTTTTTTTTTGAACTTCTGTGTCAGAATAGGAAAAATACTCCAGCAGTGATCCTTCCTACTCTGCCTTTCTTAACGTTACCATGGCCTTTGGACATACAAAGGTGAGCATGGTGCTTGTGTTAGCAGCAAGATAACAGCAAGCTGCTGTGGGGTGGGTTGTTTTGTTTTGTTTTGCTTGGGGTTTTTTTCAGCTGTAATACCCAAATCCCATTTCACAGTCTTTCCAAATTGCATTTCCTTATCCTCAAGTATGACTTGCCTATTGTTCAGTAGACATTCAGTTGGGGGGAAAAAAAAAAATTGTAGGTGCCTAATTTTGTAGGTGACTCATATCACTACCTAAGTGCCTTGTCCTCTCTGTTATTTACCATTCCTTTAATCTTTCGTGCACCCTTTATTAGTCATTTTCTGCCATCCCTCAGATGAATGACCATTTTAACTCATGCCAGATGATTTAATGTATCGTTCACGTGCCATATGGGGTCCTCTAGGGTAATTAATCTGTCCTCTGGCTTTTCTTCTGCCTGATGGCAGGCGGTGGCCAGATGAATTGTCCTGATAGCACCCTGCTCTTCCAGGGCCCACGCTCCCTTCCTGGTTGGAGTGCTCCCCGGGGTGGGGACAGGCAGCTGGCATGGGTGGCTGTTTTGGAAGAGCCCCTTCCCTGCTCCCACCTGGAGGATGGAGCCACAGGACTTGTGCTGGTTGTGGCACCTTTTCAGAGACATATGTGTGCAGATGTGGCACGTATGGTACAGGTCAGGAGTGCTGTACCGGCTGCACGTGCTGTGAACAGATGTGGTTGGGTGTGTGGCAGGAAGAGGGTCCTGGTTATAGCCCATCCCTGCCACCCAAAGCAGCTGTGTAAGTGTATTCCTTTAAAAAGAGGGAAAAAGGAGCCAACAAAGATGCAGACTTCTGTGCAATGAACTGAGTTCCGTGGCAGTGGGCTGATGTATTTACCTTATGTAGATCCCTCAGAATAGGCTGTAAGCCCTGGGGTCGGTGGAGTACAAGTCTGGACAAGGCAAATGTGTACATGCAAAGCTAGTTTTACACACTTTACAATTTGCATATGCAGGTAATTGCACATTTAATTGTAGTTTTTATTTCATGCATCCCTTCTTGTATGGATCTCTCAAATCTATCTATTAGGGAATGAAGACAAGAAACTCCTGAATTTTTTTTTTCCCAAGTGGAAATCAAAACATGAATAGGAATTAACTCTGTCCCTGTGGCAGTTTTGTTTTGGTGGAATACATAGGACATTTAAGCGAAAATTGTGAAGATGTCATGTTCTTTTCTTCCCTAAAGATTAAAAATAAAGAACCACTGGCAGCCTTGCCTACACCTGCTTTTCTTTGCTGCTTTTAAAGCAGACTTTGAAGTGAATGTATTTTAGATTTCTCGGTAAAGAGATTTTTCTGTAACCTATTCAGTAACTAAATCATTTTGGAACTTAAGCATTTCCAAGCAGAGAGGGAAATGACATGATCTGGTTGTGCTTGAATCTGTTTGAATAATGTGTGACATTCTCATGTTGAAGGAGGAGCAGGAAAAGGGTGTTCTACAAAATGCCATAAAATCGAGACTGGTGCATCCTACCTCTGTGGGAACTGATTGTGCCAAGGTAATTCATGAAGAGCAATGCCAGCTGCTGCTTTATCTATGGCAACTTGTTGAGTTTTAATTCTTTGCACAAGTTTAGACTGACCATGGTACAAAACAATGAAAACTCTGTATGTTCCTTGGGAACCTTTCCTATGTGTTAATGGTAACTAAAAATGGACTTCTCAAGTAAGCCTTGCTCTC
>NW_010332268.1:18472-40530 GCF_000700745.2 Antrostomus carolinensis
ACACTGTGTCCCACTTTTGCCTAATAGAAGTAAATCTATTTTTTTTCTTATTCAATTTTAATGTATTTTTGATTTATTGTGGCTTCTCTTTCTGTCTGTCACATGATACTAATGATGCCAAGTCGTACTGGCATCAGATTCCTCTCACTAGAGCCCAGGAAACTTCTTTTCTTCTAGAGAATCTGTGATCCAGCTGTGGTTCACAACACAAACATTTGTTTCTCAGCACTGCTGAAATCTGGTGCGTTGACCAGTTACTATGTTAAGTTTTCTTTAGAGTATTTATAATTTTGTCTGCTTGTAATTACAATGTTATGAGATGAGGAGAGATGTCTTGTGGTGGTACAGTAACTTGGGCCTTATGGGGAGTGAAGTCCGTCTGATACAAAGATCCATTTCCCATAGCTCTTATTTTAAGTGTAAATTGAAACAAACTACAGGGAGAACCAACAGTTGAAACCTTGTAATACAACAGATGTCATTAAATTTTGTCTTTTGAAATGACAGATACTTTGGATGAATACTTTGAGTATGAAGCTGAGGAGTTCTTGGTCTCCTTGGCCTTGTTGATCACCGAAGGTCGAACGCCCGAGTATTCTATCAAGGGCAGAACAGAGGGCTTTCATTGCCCACCGGCACAATCAAGTCAGCCACCAACAACTAAGCATGAATGCAGCGACAAACTGGCTCAGGTATGATGGTACCCATTTCATTTTAAGTAGCATGACCTGCGTCCCTGCTACCATGATTAAAGTCAGCTGAGAATCCCACGGTAGATTCACAGTTAAGCATGAATAACAATTGTCTTCTGTGAGTCCCATGTTTAAACAAGTATGTAATTCAGTGTTGTACTAATAATAGATCTGTCCTTAAAATGAGAGATCATTAAGCCTTTTATCCTTGAACATGAAATTCTGCACGACTACCTGAATGCAGTACCTATTTGAGTCTTTATTATGCAAATGGTGAGTGCTATACTTAGCATTCTTGATCTGGTTGGTTGGGGTTTTTTGGGGTTTTTTGTTTGGTTGGTTTTTTTAGAAAATGTAGGCTGACTTGCCTAACTTTTTGCTTTTCTGAGTATTCTTGAAAAGCTGCTGATCCAAAAAACACAAGCACATCAAATCTAGCTAGTCTATTTGGGAGTAAGGTTGGAGCGTCCCATCTCTCAAGTAAAAGTTCCTAAGTACTGTGTAAATTTAAGTTGTTATTCTTGCAGAAGTTAGCCCACTCCAAGACACAGAATGTATAAAGATATTGCTTGAGTGTCTATCCAAGAGGATACAAGGTAGCAAAGTATAGTGGTTGGAGAAATGTATTTTTATGAGCTCTTTTAATTTTCTACAGAAATTTCTCAAATGGCAGCCCTGATTTATAATTGTTAATTATTTTTCACTTAGTAATCTGGAATTTTATCTCTGATTTGTTGAAAACTAGCTTACAGAATTTGACCCTTAACCTTTTCCAGTACTTTGGAACATATTTTTAAAGCAGGTTTAAATCTGGCTAGTATTCTTATGGCTTGCATATGTTGACGTTTTTTCTTTACCTCAGTGTCGTCAAGCCAGGCGAACCAGATCTGAGGTTATGCTACTGTGGAAGAATAACATGCCAATCATGGTAGAAGTGATGCTACTTCCAGACTGTTGCTATAGTGATGAAGGGCCCACCACTGAGGGGAATGATTTAAATGATCCTGCAATCAAACAAGATGCATTGCTGTTAGAAAGGTGGATTTTGGAGCCAGTTCCTCGACAGTAAGTTGGATAATTAGGATTAGCTGATAGTTGCAAGAATCTTGTTATATTAAAGTCCTTAAAGTAATCGGTTAGAGGTTGTGAACTGGCCCTTTGCCATGAACACTGATGTAAGAAAACCACTATTTACTATTGAAATCTAAGCATCTTTTAATCTTAGTCTTCCTGCACTCACACTTTCTGCAGTACACATTGTGCACTGTAGAATATTAAATGCTCCTGCTGAGAAAGGTCATTTTTGTACGTTATTTGTCATATTAAATTGTATAAATTATTATGTGGATAAAAATAAATTGAGTTCTGTAATCTTCAAAATGTTTGAGGAGTTTAGTTGTTTTGCTTCATTCAGCTGTGTTTTATTTTCAGCATGAAGATCTGAAAATGTCCTAGTTCTAGTTCTAATAGTTCTCTGCGGGTATCCTTACCAACATCCATGTGTTTCTCTTAATACATTTTAGGAGTGGAGATCGATTTATTGAAGAGAAGACCCTTTTATTGGCTGTTCGCTCTTTTGTTTTCTTCTCTCAGCTGAGTGCGTGGCTGAGCGTTTCACATGGTGCTGTTCCCCGAAACATTCTGTACAGGTACGTCTGGGATGGAAAAGAACACGTTTGCTGTTCACGGGTTGTTGCAACTTGTCTTAAAACCATTCTTCCCTCCTGTTTTCCTGTTTGCTTTCAGAAGGTGCCACGTTGTTGGCCCAGTACTTTGGTGGCTGTAAAGAATTTGTATACTTTGCAAATTACAGCAGTTGCTGGTGTCTCTAGTGCTTTTTCTTAGACATTTGTGTTATGAAGTAGATAATTAAAGACTCTTCATTTAGATAGTTCCATAAATACCCTTCTGTATTGTTTCAGGGTGAGCGCTGCAGATGTGGACTTGCAATGGACGTTCTCACAGACACCAACTGAGCATGTATTTCCTGTTCCTAATGTTTCTCACAGTGTGGCCTTGAGAGTCAGCGTCCAGTCCTTGCCCAGACAATCGAACTACCCAGTTTTGACCTGTAGTATTCACACCAACCTTAGCTTTTATGAAAAGCAAATGCAAGAGCGTAAGGTACATCAGCACAGCGATTCCAGTGCAGCACAGCAATGCAGTACCTCCAGTCCGCAGCGCTTCTGTGGGAAACAGTCATGGTCAATGACACCTGAAGGCCTACTTAATGGAAAAAAGACACCTGAATTTACTACATCTATCAGAAACTTAAAGCTTTATCCATCTAATGGACTTGGATCTGACTTTGGGGCATCGCAATCTAAAGTTCAGTGCTATAATGCTACAGCAGACAATAAGGCACAATCTCATGAAACGCCTGTCAGAACTTTTAAATCCTTTTCTCTAGTTGATTCCCGTGTTTCAAATAGTCATTGCTCTCATCAGTCCACGGGAGAAACCAATCCTTTGATAGGCTCTTTACTTCAAGAGCGACAAGAAGTCATCGCAAGAATTGCTCAGCACTTGATTCACTGTGATCCAGCTACTTCACCAGTTGTTGCTGGACGTCCATTCAATGTGCATGAAAACAGCTCAGCTACACCAAAAGCTTTTCGGAGTACTTACGAAGACGAAAACTTGCCAAGGAAAGGCAAGGAAACCTCCCCCGTTTCTATTGCCAACTTAGACAATGCAGGACAAGAAGATGGTGGTGAAGGTAAAACTAGAGCAATACCAGAGATCCCACTGCTCAGTTCCCATGTTCCAGTGAGCCACTTTGGCCGTCAGTCAGCAGGAGAGAGTAATCCCCTGATCGATTCTCTGCTCCAGGAGCGGCAGGAGGTGATAGCAAGGATTGCCCAACACTTGATTCATTGTGATCCAGCTACTTCTCATGTTACTGGGCGTCCATTCAAAGTGCATGAGAATAGCCCAGTTACTTCAAAAATTTTCCGAAGTACATATGAAGATGAAAATTTGCTGAAGAAAGGCAAGGAAACGTCTTCTGTTTCTTTTGCTAAAACTGATTTGTCTTTGTTAAAAGACAGCAGTAAGTCAAGGATGAAGACACCCGATACTCCAATCAGTCCTTCTAGGTTTGATGGAGAATTGAAAGCTTCTCTGAAACTCCAAGCAAGAAGAAAATTGGTTTTAGCAAAACCCAGTGAAGCTGTCCGAAATGCATTTCATCAGAGTTCAAATAAAACTTCTCATGCATTTAGTAGCATTCACACATCATCATCATGTACTAAAGAAAACAAATCTGAATTGCCAGATAAATTGGAAATGATACATTGCGGCCATGCACAGAAAGACCAGATAACCAATAGAATTAAACAGTGTTCGAATTTCAGCATCACTGATGAACAGATTTGCACAAATACACTTAAAGAAAGAACAGTTGTTAGTGAGAACAATGGCATGGACAGTTTTAACAATTTACACGTGGATAAATGCAGAATACTTGAAGGTACAAAAAAAGCAACTGTGATACAAGTATCTGACTCTTTGCACAAAAATGAGCTCAAGTGTTTAGATAAAGACTCAAAAACCCCAAATATTTATGAGCAAAATACTCAGCTTATTAGTATTGAAAATTATTTAAATAAAGATCATGATAATTTCAAAAACAAAACCAAACAAGACAAAACAAAAACTGCACATGATGAGAATGAAGACCCAATAGGCCTTGATTTCCAAAGCACTTCTCAGAAGAAACCTACAGAAGATGGCGTAGTTAAATATGAGTGGCTGAAGAACCCAGATGTACAGGTAAATACATGGAGGAAAAGACCAATTCCTATAGCTGCTCTTAGTCAGATATCTTTTATCCTCTATGTGCTAAGGACCAATATGAAGAGGAATTTAAGCCTGACTTCAAGCTGTAGGAAGCGGCATGTTACTGTTGTCTTCTTGGTGGTCGGAAGTAACATTTGACTGGTAGTGCTTCCCCCATATCTTCTTAATTATAATTTAACATTGAGAAGAACATTGTCTTGTTCTGCTCATGGTGCTAGTGTTATGAATGATAGTTTCCATTGGCAGTTAGGCATCCTATCTTTTTATAAATATACCAGTGTCTGAATATGGTATGTGATCATTAATAAGCAGTCTCTGTGATTGTAGATGGAGTCAAGGGGAATTTATATTGAATATTTCATAATATGCTAGTGTGATGCAGATCCATCTGGTTCAGGAGTCTTCTCTGTTACAGCAAGCAAAGTATTACTATGATAGGCCATTGATATCTTCAGTAAATTTGTTTTGCTGACAGAAAACCCCGTCTCTGAAACACACAAATATATGGCGGAAACATAATTTTCGATCCTTGGATGGAACTTCAACCAAGGCTTTTCATCCCAGAACTGGATTGCCTCTGCTTTCAAGTCCCGTAAGTTATTGTTGAAATTATAACTTATCTCTTAAATGAGAAAGGAAGTATGTTGTTCTTTTAATCTTGTGTATGGTAGAAAATTTGACAAATTACCTAGGTGAAGTGTGTGTGTTTACATTCAGTGTCAGAGTGAATGCTCTTGCATGTGGAAATTTGAGAGTTAACATTCAAATGAAGTTGAAAAATAATTCTGGAAAAGAAAATACTAAAAAGGTAGTTGCTGAGATCCTATCAAGATTAACAAAAGGTGACATTAGAAAATTCTATCGCCAAAAATGCTTTGTTGCTATTTTAGAGCACAAAAGAAAGGATTTTGAAGATTAGTGTAAGCTATCATATTTTGTCATTTAAGCATTTTTGTGTGAGTTATTAATACCTGATTGCCTATTATTCCAAAGCTTTTGTTTCTATGAACAGTTTGTACTGTATATTCTTCAGCAATCAGAGATGTCATTGAATGACTAAGTGGTGCAAAGCTGCTGTGATAAGACAGAAGGACACTGGAGAAGTATTATAGTTCTTGGTAGGTTGTTGGGAGTTTCAAAGAAAAAGGCAGTCCCAATTAAAACTGCTGAAGTAGTGGTGTTCTGTAATCAACACATAGCATGTTTTATTCTTCAGTGCTTGTAAAGATTATCATATTTTCAGGGAACTTGGATGGAAATTATTACAGCCTGTTTATTAGTAATGTTCTTTATTGTTCCAAAAAGACATCAGACTCTTGAATGAGTCTTTATTTAAGTACTTTCTGTTAATCAGAATTTACAGTCTTGTCATTAAGAATTTTAGATTTATAATTAATTTAAAATGTATAGGTATTACTCTCTTCTGCTCTGTTTTTATAATTTTGTAATGTACTGAAAATTCTTGTCAAACTTGAGCTTACTTGGCAAAATTGTCCTTACTAGAGGTAGTTTTCAAATTAGCATCTTCTTTCCCTCTTGAGGTTCCTCAAAGAAAAACACAGTCTGGGTGCTTTGATTTGGATTCATCACTGCTGCAGCTGAAATGTCTGTCTGCAAGAAGGTATGTTTTATTTACTGGAAACTTTTAAGAATTTTTGGGGAGACATAGTGTATATATATACCTCTATGCACCAACAAAGCATGTTAGCAAAGACAAAAGGTGGGTGCCTTTCAGAAGAGTCCTTATTTTGAAATAAGGCTTGGCAGCCAAGTTGCCCTAGGGGTCTCCAGGTTAGCTCGACTCGGATATAACCATGGTTCAAGAGCTGCTGCTGGGATGAATTCTGTCCTGTGCAGGGATAGGTATGTTGTAAAGATACACTTGAATTTTCAAACAGAAAAAGATAGTAATTGTTGATTATTCTTCAAATCAGTGTTAATTTTGTGTTATGTTTTATTCTTAGTGTTGAACAGGTTAAACATTTTGCCTTAACTTGTTCAGAGAACTTTTAAAAGGGACTGACCGTGACCTTTCATACATTAATACACATAACATAAACAGCTTTTAGTATGGTAGTTTTATGTTGGAAACTTCAGGATGTGAGACAAAAATATATGCATACAAGATAAAATAATCTGATACTTTGGTTCCTACTAATGGAGTTAATAAACAACCTAAATTTTTATTGTCTTGATCCCTTGTAATGTAAAACTTGGGAAAGTATTTTTTCAGTTAACTTTGCTAAAGTATTAACAGGCGATGTTCAACTGTTACTTTTTTTAGGACAACATTTTGTAATACATTAAGGAAACAATTCTTTCTAGAGCTGTTTATACCCAGAAGACAAAAGCAAATGTGTTTTATCTTTTATATTTTTTCTCTCTTTTATTTTTTTTTAAATAGCCCACAACAATGTATAAACAGAGACAGTGATCCAGAGAGCCATGGGAAACCATTTCTAAGTTCTAGTGCTCCACCAGTAACAAGTCTTAGCCTTCTGGGAAACTTTGAGGTATTGCATATTCTTTAGAATTCTTGTGGTATTTTTATATTCTTCTTCCAACCTGATTATAATATAAAAGTTCATAATTAAATTGAATAAAATTTGTTTTAATTTTCAGCCGTAAAGGCACATAATTCACACCCCGGCACATAATTCACACCCCAGACATCATCTGCCTCAGAGATTCAGATACAATGAGTTGCTTATAACTTTTATTTTCCACTATGCTCGTTAGGAGGTGTTCTGTTGACTTGAATGAGATTTAACAACCTGTAATTTTTCATGTTGATAATGTATATACCTAGAAAAAAGGATTTACATTTTCACTCTTAAAGTCTACTTAACATGTCACAAAAAGCCATGTTAAATCAGTGTAGTAAACAGAATGTATTTGAAGTATAGCCACCAGCTTTTTCACTTCACGTAGCTAGTGTGCTAACAGGTTGTATTGTACTCTGTATTTGTGAAATATGGAGTGAGCATGTTGAGGAAAATTACAGATTCTAGGTTATTATTTTTTTCAGATAGTATATATCAAGGAAAATCATGTTGCAATAAAATTCTCTATGGGCTTTTGCACCAGTTTCAGTAGTATGAACACTGCATTTGGATGATGCTTTCTCTTGAACCACTATCGTCTTGCTGAATGTTCCAATGTTCATCATAATTTTTGCCTCAGTGTTGATTTTTGGCAGGTCACCTTATGGAAGACCCAAGTTCTTATATAAACTTGTTTCCTTGTTTGCTTAGTTTTGCTGTATTTTATTTGAGGCATTCCCAACCTAAGCTGTACATGTCTTGTTTTTCAGGAGTCTGTCCTGAATTTTCGCTTAGACCCACTTGGTGTCGTGGAGGGTTTCACAGCAGAAGTGGGAGCAAGTGGAGTCTTTTGTCCCACGCACATGACTCTGCCGGTTGAAGTGTCATTCTACAGCGTTTCAGATGATAATGCACCCTCTCCTTACATGGTAAGTGCGTGGTTGGATTTATTTTAAATAAATTCTGATAGGTGGAGGTGAAGAACAAGAGCTGGGTGAGTAGAGGGTTCAGGAAGTGGGGATTTGCAGGGACTTGGGTTATTTTCAACTGCTTATGTTCTGTTCCTTCTTCCTTTCCCTGACTAGTGCTTTTCTTACCATTGATCTGCCCCACTGTCCCAACTGCTCTTATCTTAGCATATTGAACATATTTGTCTCCCTCCACCCTGGAGTCATCAACCCCCATCATCTCTTTTTATCCATCTAACTTAAAATAGGCAGTGAGGTAATAGCTGGACTTAATGGGATACATTTTGTTGACCCAACAAGCAGCTGCCCTGGGCAACTAACCACTCTGCCAACAAGTGGCTTAGATGCAGGCCAAGGTACAACTGCTGATGAAGACCTTAGACTCAGAAGTTATTCAGCCCTTTCTTTTAAAGCAAATGTTGTCTAAGATAGCGTGGCACGTGGCACTCTCACAAGCTGCATGGTTTGATGTTCGCACTGACACTGTATTTGTGTTCTCAGTATCTGTATGCTAATTCTGTTCTGCATTGCTACAAGGACAGCACGTTTTTTGGATGTCTAAAAGTGCTTCCTTGTAAAAAGCAAAAGGTGTCTTGTATGCTAGCATTGAATCAGACAGCTAGATTTGTTCTGAATGCCTGTTAAGGAACCTCAGTGTTATCTGGGTGACAGATCTAATTTTTAGAGGTTTTTATATGTGTATGTCTGGCTAAAATATGGTACGTAGTCTGTTTAAACTTATAAGTAAAGCATTGAACATCTGATTGATTGTCCCAATATTTAGATTTTAAATTCATAGCACTGACCATATTTCTGACCACCTGTTTTTAAAAGTATTTAGAAAATGAAATGGCTTTGCAAGTTAAGTTTGAGTAATAAGTTGGGTTTAAACTTGTATATGTCTTTAACCACTGCAAAGAAGTATCTATTGTTTTGCTTTCATCTTTCTAGATTATTTTGTGTTATTTTCCAGGCGGTGAGGGAATTCTGATATTCCTCAAATGGTTAAAGTTACATTGCTTATTTTCCTAGCTGGGTTTCATTGTTTCAGGCTTTTCCACATGCTCTAAACATGCTGTTATGGCTGAGTCTCCCAGGATTAATTCAACATTTGTATTGTGCCTCCATCATCAGAAACATTGTTTCTGTTTCTATAGCTAGTTTCTCTGCTCTGGGGTCTTTTTTTGTTTGTTTGTTTGGATACTTTTTTTTAAGTCCAGTGCAGTGGGGTGCAACAGTTGTGCACTGCAGGTTAACCAACTGTGTGCGCTAAGGGTGGCCTCAGCGGTGTCACAGCGCCATGTGGGACACTCAGATGCTATGTAGATCCCAGCTGGTACAAAAGCAGATGTCATCATCACTAAAGTTGGGATTAGAATGGAAGATTAAGTGCATCTGCTGCCTTTGAAAAGCAGAAATTAATTCTATGAGATTGGAAGCATTATTGGTGCAATTGTAGGTGATATAAAAATGGAAAGGAGAAGACACGTCTTCCATTTTAACTTACAAGCTGTTTTGAAAAGGAAGGTCTATTTTGCCATAGCTCCCTGCCTGCTAGTTTGAAGATGTGGAAACTTGAGTCTTGTTTCAAGAGGAGAACATATCCCTTATTGTACAGCTTTTAATGATCTGCCAAAGTATCTGTAAGGCCCCTACTGTTGATTGTTAGAATCTTAAATACATTGCATTCTCTATTTTAGTTTTTGTACATTAATGATTATTTTTGAATAAATACAGTTACATGAATAGAACGCTTTGATTTGTTTATATCTCTCCCTGTTGAACTAAATGTGTGTCTTTCTTTTTTTTTTTCCTAGGGTGTAATTACTTTAGAGTCCCTTGGTAAAAGGGGTTATCGGGTACCGCCTTCAGGAACAATACAAGTGGTACGTACTCAGCAGATACGGGTGCCTTGAAACCACTAATATCAAGAAAGTCATGCAGAGGAAATGAGGTTATTGGAGTGAGCATGAAGCTAGCAGTGGAAGTGTGCATCTCTGTAGGTACTGTAGTTATTCAAAGTAGAAATCTGTGTGTAATTTGTGGGACAAAAAAGACTCCCAACCTTTGAACTCATCTGTGCTGTGAAGAGACTTCAAATCAGTTACTGAAGATTCAGAATAGTTGGGGATACCATGGCTTTAAAGAAGTAATGAAGAAGTAATTAGGCCACAATCCAAATTCTGAAATCCTTCTAAAGGGATTAAATGCTCAGTTGTATCTAAATTTTGTAACATTTTAATGCCACCTATTTTTTGTAATAAAATCAGAAAGTAAATCACAGTCATTGCTTAGAACCAATGATTTGCCTCTTTCTTTCTTTTAAGAACCCAGTCCAGGGTAACACATTGGTAATTTCAGGTTTGAAAGTGGAGCCCACCACTGTGCTTCCTGTGACCATATTATGTCTTGAAAACAGCGTAGACAAAAAGCTGACTGGGAAAATAAGCAAAAATGAGGATGCAGATTAGCAAAGTAATAGTAGTCATATACTAGTGTTTCATTCAGATTAGGTTGTGTTTAGTATTATATTTAAAAAATGAGAATTGCTAGTAGCTGAAGTGTTGACAAACAGAAAAACTGCACAGTGTTTTTGCACAAATGTTTCTGTATAGCACGGGGACAAAGTGCATAGAGGATGGTGATTATTTTGGCAGGTGGAGTTTGGTGGGTTTTTTTAAAAATTTGTCATCTCTAAAGAGTATTGTATTGAACTGTGTCTTTTCAGACCTTATTTAACCCTAACAAAACTGTGGTGAAGATGTTTGTGGTGATCTATGACTTGAGAGAAATGCCAGCTAATCATCAAACATTCCTACGGCAAAGAACCTTTTCTGTTCCTGTGAGACGAGAAATCAAGAGAACTGTCAATAAAGAAAATAGTCAACAGACTGAAGAAAGGCTACTACGCTACCTCATACATCTGAGGTGAGCTCCTCAGAGTTACCAACCAACAAAACAAACCAACAAAAAAAACCCCCCCAAACCAACTAACCAAAAACACAAAAAACAAGTACCTGCCAAAATGTATCTCATGGCTTCTTTCCCTGCCAGCCTTTCTGTAGGCAGACTTGTTTTTTAAAAAGAATGCTTTCAACTTGGTCTTTAAGCTAGACAGTAGAGGAAGAAGAGCTAATAAATAATTTGGATTCTGCTTGGGAGAAACAAATAATAAATAATAAATAATTTGGATTCTGCTTGGGAGAAAGAAAGTTAAAATATAAAGCTCTTTCTTGGCATTGAAGTATTTTATATAGTCTTGTAAAGTTTAATTCTTTTCTTAGCAAGAGAGCTTTAGTCCTGGCTGGATCAATGTACTTTTTTTGAGGTTACAGGAAATAGTGAGAGTGGATGTTACATGAGCAAAAGCCAAAACTAAGGATCAACGTAAAGAAGGAGCCCAGTGTCCTACACACATGCCTCTTCACCAGAATAGTTTGTAATGTGAAAAGCATTCTGACTTACTCCTAAAAATACAGTGTTTAGTGGTAAAAATGTAAATACTTGGGTTTTTATGCAATACCACTGATAATGCCTTTCACTTTATAAAATATTCACACAATCTTCCTTAAAAGATTTACAAAGCACTGCCTGAAATCAGATACTGTGCTGCTGCTCTGTTCTAGAGACTCCAGTTTGAAACAAGGAGGACTGATGGATATACTCTGTCCTGCAGTTTGCAGACTTTTGCCTGCATTGCTGTAGTAAACAAACCATGTGATCACACCGTGATGACCCAGTGCTTTCGTTGCAGCACTAGGAAACTTGACTGTGGCTGACATTTTGAAGGGAGCAAGCAGGAGAAAATAAAATCTCTTGCACTTTTCTCTTTAACTTGTTGTAGAATTACTTCTGGTATGTACTATTTTCCCTGTTCAGTGGCATTGATTTCTACCTAGCAGACTTTTGGAATACAACTTTGTGTAGGGCAGTGATTCCAGGCCAAGCTTTCCCATTAAATGAAAATTGACAGTCATAAAAAATGCGTGTTGGTTTGTTTACTGGAGTGTGAAAATAGCATTACCATGAGGCTGTTGACCTGTGTTTTCATTCTGAATTTTAGCTTGGACTGAGATTCATCCTTTCAGGCCACACTAAGTTGTCATCTCTAACTTAACCACCTTCTAAAAATCATCTTCTAGGGTAAATTCTGAAAAAGAGTGTGTAGCCCAAATAAAAGGCTCTATTCACTTGTAATGTTGATCTAGCTAATGCAGAGTAACTGGGGACATGCATCAGCTGTAGACGTGGGCAAAAATCTGTGGCCAACCAGGTCTGGCATACGAGCATGAAGAGTAGTAGACTTGTGTCCCCTTTCAGTTTCCACTTTAATGTAGTTCATAAATTTGTTGTAGGCAGACCCAATAATTACTTCGATTTGAGGGCAAATCTGCTTTCTTCTCTGTTGTCTTTTATAGCCAGAAGTCTTCTTTCATGAGCTTCCTATTTCTGATACCTGCTGAGAGACAGAAATGTAGAAGTTCTGATGCTTCTAGTTTTGAAATACATGTACAATTTAGCTCAGCTCCCAGACCTCTGGTAGGGATCAACTCATGGATTTATAATGTGTAATTGGAAATGCATCAATTTCTGTCTGGAAAAACAAACCGATAATTATGATGCTTAGCAGCTGCTTACTTTGTAAAGTGAATACCTGCAGAGTATGCCCAAAGTTTTTTGCTTCAGAGATGAATCCAGACACCGAGTCCTGTTTTATAATGGAAGAACTGCACAACTCCTTGAAATAGACAGTAGTTTATGTTGATCTGTCTTGAGGTTTATTATACAGAGTACTCCAGATTTTACAAAAGGCTCAGTTGTCAATCTAGTAGCCTTCTTTACTAGAGATAGATTTTCATTAGGAGATCTTAAAAAGTCTTAGTAGTATATTAATTCATATGTAAGTTGATTTTAAAGCTTTTAAAAGCAACAATGTTTCTTCAGACCCATTTTACTGAAAACTTACATACAGACCTAAAAAATTTAAACTATTAAGATTTTTTTTGTTACTCAAGTTGGCTTAGAACAGCCTTTTAGTTTTAGTTGCAGTCGTTGTTGTAAACAAGCATCTTAAGCTTACATGTTGAAATTTTGTTCAAAAAAACAAATGAAGTCACCAGCAGTAAGCTGCATTGTGGTCGCATCTGCTTGCGAGGCCTTAATCACTGTTGTCAGCACTCACATTATGAAAGCTTCTTTTCAAGTGGTAATTCAGCAAAAATGCTTGCATAGGTCTGGAACTTAATGTTGGTGGCCAGATTTTCTACAACACTCTTTTAAAGTGTCAGATTTATTGTGTGTGCAGCTTCTGCCTGCTGTTTCGTATGTCTGAGATACTGTTCAGTGTGCCATTAGATGGTATTTGTACCCACAGCTACAGATACAGAATGTAGCATACATGGACAGAAGAGCTTTATTCACTATAAGAAAACCAAGACTTGCACCTGCAGTTTAAGTCATTTCTTGACGCTTTGGGGATATATTTTTTGTTGCATGTGAAACAGTGATTTTTGCATTGTAATTAAATTTACATGAGCATAAGAGCTGTGAATCCAGCCCTGCTCACACCTCATTTCCGCCCAGTGCTGTGAGGGTGATGACCATCCATAGGTTTTCTAGGTCACATTCTGGCACCCCTATAAAAGGCAATTAAACAGTTAACCTGGCCACAGCTCAGCATTTTTCAAGTTTTTAAAGCCTGGTCAACAACTTTACTTACTGACATATTGCCTCTTTTAATTGCATGGAGCATAATTGTTGTTGCTTAACAGCTGGACAGGGGTTGTTAGTAAAGGCTAGGTGGGTAAGCTTGAAACTGGTTGTAAAACCAGTGAGTGATGAGGATCCTCAAGGTGTTGAGAAACTTTTTTAAAAAAACTATTTTCCTAATGTGGCATATTATTCCATTTATTGGTGGAAGATTTACTAGTTGCTTTTTGATCTATCTGATCTCTCAGCATTTTTCCTGATCTAGAAATTTGTATGCTCGTCCTAATGAATTTACTTACAGATTTTATGGATTGTGTTGTATAGTCTTTTCCACTTGCAAAACATGTCTTCCTGCATATGTTTTTGTGATCACCTTGCTATATCGTGTTTCTGTGGCTTACTCTGTTCATTGTGAATTTTGATGGCCTTTGTGCTTGTGTTTGTCATTTCTTCACTAATGTTTATCACTTTCTTTCCTCTGACAGACTTTCTAGCTCACCTGATATTTGTGTTTTTAAGCCTTCTTCTATTTGTCTGTTGATACTGTTCCTAGGACACCGTCTGTCAATAGACCTCTGTTGTGATCTTCTTAATTCCTTTACACAAAACTACTGGAGCTGCCACAGCTCTGGAGCCAGTCCCATCCTGGCCACCCTGCAAGGGTGTATGTAATGGCTGTCTCTTGATTATTGCAATGTTTTTGCATGTATGAAAAGCAACATTTCTAAATCCCAATTACTATGATAAACACTTCTCAAAGAAAAAAAATTGGTGATGGAAGCAGAGATGAGAAGAAACCCCTGAACTCTACTGTTTCCCACACATTCTCCTTCAATCTTTGTGAAATGTCATGCTCAGAAAAGCCACGTTCCAGGGAGTGTTATTCACTGGGCAAAGAGAATCCTTTGCTGGATCCTCACTAATAGAAAATAGTAAGCTTGAGAAGTTTAAAATAGACCTTGCTAATTATTTTCTGATAGATCCATGTGTAAAATGGGATTTGAGCTCTACTTCATGATAGTACTTTGATAACTAGATCTATCAATTCTATATTAATTTCAATCTTACTTTTGCTGCAAAAGATCTTTCAATTTTTTTTTTTTTCATTTTAAAATGTTTTATGAGCTAAAATTAACTGTTTGTGGTGTTCAGTTTGTCCCTTGCCTCTTTCACTCTTCCTTCTTGTGCTCTCCTCCAGAGTCTTCTCTTAAGGTAGTATCTTCTCCCGTTTGCCTACCAGGTAAAGGGCTTTCACACTGACAGCACCGAGCAAATAAATAGGGATGGATGTGAGCTCTGTGGGAGCCAGTCGGAGCATTCTGCTGGACCCTGCTCCATTTAATGCCCTTGACAGCTGTGTCTAGGAGAGCAGATTTTCCTTTGTTGGGCTGTGGGGACAACTACAAACTATTCTGCATCACTCATCTAAACGAAACGGTGACACAGAATCCATTTCTACAACCTGCCTGCCCCAAACAATGAAACCTTGAGGGATCTTCTGTAGTTGTCTGTTTTCTCCAGCCTCTCAGAACTTCAGTCTGATTGTGGCTAGGTTTATTCTAGAGATACTACTTTTGCTTCAGGAGGGTCAATAAGTAAATGCTTATTAAAAACCTGTGCAAATTGTAATACATGTGATAATACAGTGTGCAGTACTTAATCAGCATTTATAATTATATCATTTTGTCATAATAGTAATAGCTTTTCTGTTTCTATTACAGTAGCAATAGCTTTTATCCCTTACCATGTGTCCTGGTTTTGCTAGGATAGAGTTAATTTTCTTCTTAGTAATTAGAATAACTGTGTTTCAGTTTCAGTGTAAGACTTGTTATAAGAGGAATGTTGATAACAGTACTGATGTTATTAATTGCTGCTGGAGCTCGAGGCCATCGTGTTTGGCTGGTTCACAGCTGCACTGGGACTGGGAGGGAGAAGCGCAGTGAATAGCAAACCCCAAAACTGGCATTTGGACGTGCCAATGAGATATTCCATATCATATCATGTTTAGTATATTAACTGGGGCTGACCGGAAGTCGGGGTGATTCTCTCTGGCTTTCACTCGGGCTCTTGTTCTTCTGGGATTGCGGTTTTGGTTCGGGATTGTCACTCCTCCAGGATCGTTATCTGGGAGCAGGCCGGGCTTATCAGTGGGTGGTGAGCCATAGCACTGCGCATCACTCTTTTGTATATTTTATTACTGTTATCATTATCACTACTGTTTTAATATTAGTTTTATTTTAAGTTTTCTTTTATTTCTATTATTAAACTGTTTTTATCTCAACCTACAAGTCTCCTTATCCTGGCCCCCCCAATCCTGTCCCCTTTTCCCTGGGGGTAGGGGGGAAGTAGGTGCACGGCTGTGTTGGCTGCTGGCCAAGGGCTAACCCTGTGAAACTATTACACCATAGTGATAGTGATGTTAAGTTCAGTTGCCACAAGAAATGCTCCTTAGGCTCTCCTGCCTTTCCTGGTTGAGGGAAGGAAATTAAGGAGTTCTGCCAGATGAAGACTATAGAATGGTTCTCTGAAATGCAGATCTCGTCTCTATATAGAGTTGTTAAATCTCAGGGAAAGCGGAACTGGCACATTCCTGGCAGGTTTGGAGGACCTGAATTAGGCTGTTTAGCCACAGGACAAAAGATAAATGGGCCCAGGAATTGGCTACAGTTTACTTTGGTGAGTGGGCCAGTGAACTATAGTCTCTTTGAAATAGCTCCGTATTCTGTGTGAAAAACTTTTTTCTGTCTGCCTGCAGAGATTCCCATACCTACTGCTTCTTGAGTTGGACTTGAATTTGGCATGTGGTAAAATAGTAAACTTAGTAAGTTTAAAGTAGTAAATTTGGCAAGTAGTAAGCTCCTTGCTGGTACATTCATAAAGAGAGCAATGAAATCTGTCTGTATGGCAGCCAGCACTGAAATAGACATTTGATATATACATATGCTTTTGTTGATACTTGAACCTTCCCTTTTGTGTGTGCTTAGGCCACCCTTTGGGCATTTTCAGGAGTGTTCACTGAAGAGCACTTTCAGCATTTCAGGTTGCTGAAGACTTTAATCTTCGTCGTACATAATTGCAGCGTGAACGTCAAATATTCCATACCACTTTCAAAGCTGTGCACTACACTGGTGATTAGGAACAGAACCTTTAAATGCTAAAGGAAACAAAGTAGATTTAAATTGTTAGGTTATTCTTTCTTCTTTCATTTTAACTGACCAATTTTGTATGTTCAAATTTTTTTTTTATCTTTAATCGCTTAAAGAAATGCATTTAATTTAATAATATTTAAAGATTAATCTTTTGGTTTAGATAATACAGATATTTGTATCTTTTCAGGTTCCAGAGTTCTAAATCTGGAAAGATCTACCTCCACAGAGATGTAAGGCTCCTATTCTCTCGGAAATCCATGGAAGTTGATAGCGGCGCTGCATATGAACTCAAATCTTACACTGAATCTCCAACAAATCCTCAGTTTTCACCAAGATGCTAGCAAACAACGGCAAACTAAAGTATTTGTTTTACTGTTGATTACTCCTTACAAGTGAAGATTGGTAGAGGTGACAATATAAAGTTAAATCTGTAAAGGAATGAAAATAGCGCTGAAGAGAGAGAAGGTTCTTATGTGATCCTGGACCAGTTTTTAAAAGGCTTCTGGAATGAGCTTTGTGTATTCCAAGTAGACTGGAAACATACTTAAATCTAATCTTTTTGTACTGTTTAAAACCACTTCATTGGATGTGTTGCAATAGCAAATTCCCAAGTTAGTTTAGTGTTTACACTTTTTATTTTATTTTTCAGTTATTTAATATTTAATGTTTCATTTAATACTCAAGTGATGTTTGTCTTTAGTGTTCTAATGTAGCATAAATCCTATGTAAAATCATACTATGTATTTTTGGCATTAATATTGAAATCTGAAATATATACAGATGTCTTTAATCTGTGTGATGTTTTAAGTGATATTCATTTAAGTTATTGAAAATGGGGACAAGAGATGAATTTCCATAACATTTCATACTATGCAAGCATTTACCTTTCTTCTTTTTTTCTATTTAGTGGTACCCTTTTCCTGTTTTTCCTCACATTACTGATTTAAAAACACTTGCAACCATAGTGCAGATTGTTTATTTACTTACTCATGCATTCAGATAATTTGTTCTATTCATATTTTGATCCCTCAGTTTCTTTCTTTCCTCAAGGGCCATTTTAATTTTGCTTTCTGTTATTAGTTTTTCTCACCTAAAATTCGTACCCTCTCCCATTTGATTTCTCAGATTGTGTTAAAGGATGTACTGTGCAAGCAAAATAGTATTTATATCTTAAATATATGCAAAAGCTATGAAACTTGTACTTTTTGGTTTATTTTTAGATAAGGAGGATCTTCATGTAATCCTAAATATTTTTAATAGATCATTTCCATTTAGGCCACTAGGTGGCCATAGGAAGTTTTACTAGAAATGCTACATTGGGCATATAAATATTTTCCAATATATACATGTATTCCTGAAACAAAACACAGTCAGATAAACAGTTTATGCTAAGTGTTAAGCTGTGTAACTGAGAGAAATAAAGTTAGAAGCATTTGATGATATTTGAGGTATATATTTAATAAGGCACATTACAATGTTTGCTGAATATCTGAGTTTCTCAGCTGTCTTCCCTTGGTTTGTATGTTTTTCTTTACACGGCTGTAGGTTTTCAGAGTGTCAGTAATATGAAAGGTGACCTTCATATTTGGGAATATAACACACTTATCTGATGAAGACTCTGGAGAAAGAATGATCGTGCATCTTGTATATTCAGCATTGCTCTTAGATGAGAGGAGAAGTCAGTGTATCGTGAAATCTCCAGGAAGTCCTCCAGGGAAAGTAAGGGAGACCAGACTATCCGGACGTTACTTATCAACTATCTTGTACATTCAAATGACTTTTGCTACAAAAGGGCAAAGCTCAGATATTACTGAGTCCATTCCCCACTTCAGCAGTATTTTCCCCTCTGTTACACTAGGCTTTCAAAGGTTAGCTAGTATTTATTTATAGAGACTTGGGAAAAACTGCGCAGAAAGAGATTGTAGTTTCTAGTCATTTGTGTGCCCTGTAAAACTGAGAGAAGTTTTTGTTTGGTAGCAGAAGAGTCAAATACAGCTGCAGTTGTACTGTGTACAGAACTAGGATCTTGACTAGCAGAATAAGAATGTGTCCTAGTTTATTTGTAGCTACTATTGAGTCATAAGCAAACAGCATGTATCCTCAAAATACTTATTGTGTCATGGTGCACATCTGCTTGCACACCTGATGAAAAAAAAGTATGTGAAAAGGACACAGTTTTAATGAAAAGTCACAATTTGCCTGTAGTAGATTAGTCTTTTATTTTGCACTGACAATATGCAATGTTTGTATGTTTGTATCTTGATAACTTTAAATTACTTCGTCAAACTATCCTTTTCTCCCTTCAGAGTAATATATTAATTTGTTTTGAACAGCAAAGTGTGGATTTTGACTATGTGATCACTACAAGTCATGTCTAGGAAACAAATTTGTATTGACTTAAATAGTCAGACTACACAGTCCCTGTATGGATTCAGAATGAAAGTGACCTTAGATTATCCATGCACAACACTGATTTAACTAAATCATTCTCTATTTACAGCTTAATCTGTTACCACTTTACATTAGGGACACACCTGAAGAAATGCTGAATGTTCCTAAAATATGAACTGAATTCCACATGACCTTCTATACTTAGGTTAAGAAATTAGACTAGACTAATTTGCTTCTTCTCTTTACTCCTCAATAGGCTAAATAATATACAATTACTTTTGATAAATATTTGAGTAGTTTATGAGGGCCCCCAGTGATGGATGCTCCAAGTAATCTCTTCCAGTGTTAAACTACACTTGTTACGAGAAAGCTGTTTATAATGTCCAACAAAATCTTGCTGCAGTTGAAGTCAAATACTACTTGGCCTTTTCACTACAAGCAAACAATTTGGTTCTTGTATCTCCCTTCTCAATCTTGTTTTCTGTATGTAAGACAACCCCAGACTTTTCAGGAAGCCTTACCTTGTAGATTGTTTCCCGCACTTGTCATCATTCTGGCTCTCTGCTTTCTTCTTTTGGTCTGAATCTGTCTGGAAGTGCCTCAAGCTGGACACAGCATCCCAAGCAGGGCCTCTTCGTGCCAATTAGACTAGAAGGATTGGTTGATAAGTCTTATGGATTAAAGTCCTCTTCGTACATCCCATTAAAATACTTGATTTTTCAGTAATTGAAGATGTCAACTTCCATTCGCCTTGTTATCTAGTATAACAGAGGTGTCCTACCTGCTTGTTCCCAATCTGGTAGCTCTCCTGCATTATTGAACCTCATTCTCTCACTAGCCAGGATTTTGTATCTGATCTTCTGTTTGAATCTGAATTGAAATTATTTTCCAGTGTTCTTGTAGCTTCTTACTTAGTGCAATTGCTAATATTAATAAAATTCATAATACATTATCTGGGTCACCAATGAAAGCGATGAGCAATATCGGCCCTGGGAAGCAAGCCCCTTGTGAAACCCTGCTAAACACAGCATTTCCAACAAAAACTTGAATCCACCACATTAAAGTGCCATCTAGTTTAGTTTCCCTAATTTGCATGGAGAAGTGTCAGAAGCCTTATTAATGCCAGAAGGCATCTGGAACTTCAGCCACCTTCACCCACTTCTCAACACGGTCTGTTTCTTGTTCATTAAATAAATACGATTGCATTAAACCCTTCTTAATTGTGAATTCATGTTCAGCTACTCAGTTTTTTGAGTGCTTATTGTAGATGATTTCTCAGGTAATTATTGATTAGACAGCTTAATTATATAGCTTGTATTCTGCCCTTCCCTTATTCCTATTTAAATTCAGAAAAATGGCCAAGCTATCAGTCTCCTGGAAACTGATTCATTTTCTACAGGTTCCTATATAGATGGCCACTAATTGATTGGGGATTGCTTCAGTTGGTTCTCTGAACTGACAAGGATTATTTTTAATCCAAATTGAAAACATTTACCAGATAAGGAAAAAAAAGAACCAATTCAAGTATCCTATAAACTAATATCTTCGTATTCCAGCTTGAGGTTATATTCCATTTGTTACACGAGCTATCTTGATCAAACAATATATCTTCAGCAAAAGAAACATTAAATCCTTTGGTCTTTACAGGGTTTGTTCAGTAATTTCAGTAATAATTCTACGCCCTTTTGTCTTCATGATCTGCTTTAGGTGCACATCCTTAAAAAGCTGACCTAGTTTCTATATGCTGCTTTCTTGTATTTGAGGCCATTGAAGAACCTGTGCTTTTCCTGAGGTTCTTAATTTACTTCCCATGCTTCCTCTGCACTGTATAATTTACACTTGTTCCCTTAAACAAATCATTTTATTAAGGAACTGCTGAATCCTCAAAACTGTATTTTCCCTCACATTAATTTCCTAAGAGATTTGAAAGAAATTCCTGAAATTTGCACTCATCTGCTGTCACTGCTGCTTTGTTCTGCTTCTTTTCAAAATCTATGATGAACTTCACCCTTTTAATGATAATTTTTGTGTGTGTTCTGTTTTTTACACCTTCAGACCATTTCTCCCCGGTTTTGCTACAAGCAAATGTGGCATGCTCACCATTATCACTGCTTTTTCTATCATTAGGAAAAAAGTACTCACTAGTGGCTTCTATGATTTTCCTGTGTAATCTGCCCTGCTCTGTCCCTTCTTGAACGAGGGATATGCACATGCCTTGAATTCCCACATTCACAATCCTGGTCTCTGGATGAATCTCTCAGTTGCTCAAAAAAAATGCTTCCAACTACTGGTCTGTGGGGCTTTTAGTAAAATTCAACTGTGGCAAAACTGTAGACTTTACAGCTTCTGTTTTGATCGAGAGCCTTCTCTGACCTCTCTCAGTCTGTCTTCTGGACCTTAAACACACAAAGCCTGCCTGTCGTTGTCCATCCTCCCTGAGCTGTGCTCAGGTACGTGCTGGGTCTGCAGGGTGGACAGCATGTGCTGGTTCTCAGCCAGAGCCAAAAAAACTGCTGAACACAGGCGATACAGTGCAGTGGGAGGGCTGGAGGTCAAAATCATGGGAAAGCAGTGTAAGATAACAGGAAAAGATGTTTTGTATAGGAAAAGCTGCAGTATACACTCACTTAACTGAATATTAAGTAAAATCTGTACCTTGTTCACATAATCCCCATATTTAGGGACCCCTAAAGATTTATTAATGGTGATCTGTTTAAACCCCTCTTTCATGTTCTGAAAGAGACTCTAAGGGAGGTTATTGTTCTGCCAAGAACCAGACAGTGAAAGTAGATGGGGAGGGAAGAA
>NW_010332268.1:40597-40916 GCF_000700745.2 Antrostomus carolinensis
GTTAAGACATTTCAATGGACTGACCCTCTGAGCCCGCCTGTCAGCTGGTGCCTGGGATTCAAAAAAGCTCCTCAACGAAGCTGCTGAGGACTCAGCTCCTCCTGCTTTGATCTGTAAAAGCAGCCAAAAGAACTAATTTTAGCCAAGCAGCAAAGGTGTTTTCCCCCTTTACCCCGACGTCTGGGGAGGCCGCGCAGGCCGGCCTGCGGGAGCAGCGTGCGGAGGGGCCGAGCTGGGGACCGAGCTGGGTGCTGCGGCGCTGCCAGCGAGGCTCCCGGGGTGCGGGGCCCAGCCTCGGGCTCTGAAGGCTGCACGCAAG
>NW_010332269.1:0-538 GCF_000700745.2 Antrostomus carolinensis
TGGGGTGCTGAAGGTTTTTGGGGTGTCTTGAAGTGATTTTTGGGGTGCTCTAAGGGATTTTTAGGTGCTCTAAAGGATTTGGGGGTGACTTCAGGTGATTTTTGGGGTGCTCTGAGAGATTTTTCGGTGCCTTCAATGATTTTTGGGGTGTTTTGAGGTTATTTTGGGGTGCTCTGAGGGATTTTGGGGTGTCTTGAGATCATTTTTGGGGTGCTGAAGGTTTTTGGGGTGTCTTGAAGTGATTTTTGGGGTGCTCTAAGGGATTTTTAGGTGCTCTAAAGGATTTGGGGGTGACTTCAGGTGAATTTTGGGGTGCTCTGAGAGATTTTTCGGTGCCTTCAATGTTTTTTGGGGTGTTTTGAGGTTATTTTGGGGTGCTCTGTGAGATTTTGGGGTGTCTTTAGATAATTTTTGGGGTGCTGAAGGTTTTTGGGGTGCTGAAGGTTTTTGGGGTGTCTTGAGATTATTTTTGGGGTGCTCTAAGGAATTTTGGGGGGTCTTCAGGTAATTTTGGGGTGTCTTGAGATCATTTTTGGGG
>NW_010332270.1:0-7391 GCF_000700745.2 Antrostomus carolinensis
AAAGATACATACATATATGTTTTGTGTATGTACATATGTGTATATTTCTTATGTGTTTATATACCTACGTATCTATACAGTTTAATAAGGAGCAGAAGCATGATTTTTTGTGGCTTTGTGTTTCATGGCTGAATTATGCTCAGTCATACAGTGCACAAGCTTCGACCAAAACTTATCTTGTGGCTGAGGCACTTATAAGGGCTCTCTCAAATATATTCTCTAGCATCTATTACCGTCATTGAAAACCTACTCTAACATTCCCTCTCTGGGAACATGAATAGGATCTCTTTTTCTACCCAGCCACACTTTCTTTTCAGAAAACTTGTAGGAAAATAAGTTTGCAACTTCTATCCATCTGTCAGAATTTGGTTAAAATTGGTCAACAGATTAAAAAGCTGCAGCATAAAGCATGGACAGGCACAAACAACAGTCACGGAAAGAAAGAAGGACACATTGGTTTCTGGTACACTTTGTAACTCTTTAAGAATTCTTTATTTACTGTCTTATGGTTGTGTTTTTCTCACATAGTTCTGGTTCTTTATAAATATATCCTTATATTGCAGATAATTCAGGGCTTTTTTTTCTATCTGCTATTAGAGTTTGTTGTGCTTAAAACTACAGAAGAGCAGTATATCAGGTAACACCCACACTCTCTAAATCCATAAATCTGAGTTGAAAAGTTCAGCCTGATTAATTCCTGAATACTTTGTCCAAGATTTGTTGAAGCTGGTCCAAGTTTTTAAATTCTTGAATATCAACACATGGAAATATCTTCTCAGGGGATCAGAAAGAGACCTTAAAACAAAAGCACATTCTGGAACGGGTCAGAAATACTTTGCTTTTTCAGGTCAAGCCAGCTCTATCTCTTGTCTAATCTGAATATTTATGAGCTGTAGGAAAGCTGGCAGTTTTATACCCTCTTACATATTATTGCCAGTTCCCTGTCATGATGGTGAAACATTCTCACCTTTATAAGGCTTCTGAAAGGGACTTTCCTACTGATTTGCCAATAGGGTAGGATAGATCAGTTTGGAAGATTTGAGACATTTATTTTTCCCAGTCTGAGTAAGCATGTTTTTTTATATAGTCATAGAGTGGTAGTATCAGTAATAGGGACTAATTGATGCTTTTAGAGGTGAGGATCAGCAATGTAGGAAATCAAATGTCATACCTCCTCGTAGCAGTCAAGAATCCCATGGCCATGCAATGCAAATTCCTGTTCTAGTGCAAACTCACTTGGTCAGTGAAACTCTTGTCCAACTTTGAACAGGTCAGTTTTGTGCAAGGAGTGTATTGGATGAAGCTTGTCTGTAGCAGTCCAACAGACACTTCACTGGATGGCTCAAATATCGTCTGTCTTCATTCAGTCAGAGTAAAACTGGCATGAACTCCATTAGTTTTGGTTAATTTAAAAGAAGTGCAGGTGGTCACACCTTATTTGTACCAGGTAGGTGTTTCCATGTGGTAGAGACCCTCTCCAGAGTAGAGACCTTGCTTCAAGCAAGCAAGGTCTTTACTCTGTCTTTTCCAATCTTTAGTTAGACTCCGCTATCATAATTCTGTATTTAAAAGGCTAATTATTCTGTGTTCTAACTGATTTATTACTTAGGTCAGCGTTAGCCAGATTTTTGTGGTCCATGAGTTGGCATCTTTTCTTGAGTGTGTATTGTCTCTTGATGTCAACTGAATTTTGGTCACTGCAAAGCTAGCAGTGGCTTAGCTTCCTTTGACTCAAAGGTAGGCAAAATTAGCTTCTGCCACCTTTCCAGATCACAGTTATCCCCAAAGACAGTGGGACTCTTCTCATGGATTAGAGGTACTTCCCTGTATCAGATCATCCTATGCCCTATGGGTAGAAAGCAGTGTTCTTTCATTTCTATTTATATGCCTTGTAAAGAAGGGTTTGCCAAGTGAAGTGGTGAAAAGCAGATAGAGGGGTCCAGAAAGCATGCTGTCCCACCAAAAGAAACCCCTAGGTAGCTGTTAAACTGGATCCTTCAGGTAACAGCACCATGACTCAGAGCTATGTATCCGGGCTACTCTGTCAAGATTTCTGTAACGAGATACAAATCTGGCATACCTTGCAGTCGGCACCAATAGGCTTTTTGCATTCCTCGCAGGTGTTGGAATAAAGGTTTTCGTAGCATTTCACGCAGTAGGGGCTGTCCTCCCTCAGGATGTACTTCTTACCAAACAGGGACTCATTGCAGTAGTGGCAGTCAAAGCGTTCAGTCATGTTGCTGTCTGGAGTCCAGCTATCCTGTCACAGAGACAGAAATCATCACGTGTCAGACTGAGCTACACTTGCTCCAATCCCCGAAGAAAGATTTATCAATTTGGTTTATCACATTGTACCTCAGTTTTAATTCAACTTTCAGTCAGTCAAATGAACACAATAGAAAGAAACTGGGTTATAAATTTTGCAGTGCTCAGTACCAACAATAGCCCATCTGCTTTAGCTATCCACTGAAACATCTTAGTGTTAGAGGTGAGAGAGTGGAGCAAATCCTGAGTTTGAAGAATGCACATGGCATTTGTGATTGGGATTTGATCAATAGGTCCAAAGCAAGAAGCTGTCTCTGTAGGGGATGGAAGGGATGCCTCCATAAGTCAAGAAAAAGGTTTGTGTTGCTGGTAGACTTTAGTCGTGCACAGGCTATTGGACACCACTGTTACATGCTTCTGCTCCTTCCTTCTCTACGTTCTCAGTGAGCCAATGTCTGGCAATCATTGCCCTGCAGTCAGACACCAACTCTCCATCTCTGCTCATGCATGGGACTATGGGTACTCTTAACAATGTATGTGCGGTGGGTGATTGTGTGTCTATCTGATTCTTCTCTGACGCAGCTGAGTTATGCAACAGCTGTAGTGTACCATGACACAAGTGGGAGCTAGCTGCCCTGGTTCAGGCAAATGTCAAACAATGGTTATGGAAGGGGAAAAGCAAGCAGATTGTTTAGTCTGGAGAAAAGGAGGCTGAGGGGAGACCTTATTGCTCTCCACAACTACCTGAAAGGAGGTTGTAGTGAGGTGGGGGTTGGTCTCTTCTCCCAAATAACAAGTGATAGGACAAAAGGGAACAGCCTTAAGTTGCGCCAGGGCAGATTTAGGTTGGATATTAGAAAAAAAATTCTTCACTGGAAGAGTTTACAAGTATTGGAACAGGTTGCCCAGGGAAGTGGTGGAGTCACCATCCCTGGAGGTATTTAAAGGACGTGTAAATGTGATACTTGGGGACATGCTTTAGTGATGAACTTGGCAATACCAGGTTTACGGTTAGACTAGATGATCATAATGGTCTTTTCCAACCAAACTATTCTATGATTCTATGAAACTGCAAGCAATGTATCAGCTTTTATGAATTAGGAACAACTGCTGTTTGTTCCTCAGGTCTTGTTACGTCTCCAGTATTTTCTGGATGCACAAACAAGCAGTGATGACACAAATGACTTTGATTACTTGCATGAATGTTCATTATTGCCTGTCACAATTTATGTTGGGTTTCATTGGAGTCATCAGCTTCTTTCTTAACCTGAAGCTTGTAGCATGTGTTGCACCTGAAATCTGTTTGGAGGTTACAGCTGGAGCAGGGCATAGCTGCCTGCTTAGGAAGGGGAATTTCCCAGGCGGAGAGCACATTCCACTTGGACTGCATGATCTTCACTGTCTGCCAGGCCTCATCTCCCCTTTAAGCCACATCTGATCTGTAAAGCCTTAAATGTTTTGGGTACTAATGGCTTAAGTGGCTACCTCTGTCTTTCACACAAAAGTGATATTTATGGCAGCTACAGTCCTTTTGCCAACTTCAGCTCTCAGTTTTAAACAAAAAGTTGTTGCTTTCTTAATGTTCTTGGCACAGGTTGTGCGATTCTGGAGTTTGTCCTCTCCTTCTGTTGGTGCTAGCTGCCTTTAGGGTGTTCTGAAATCCTGTGTTCTCCTCCAGGATTTCAGTTTTTATTACTAACTTTTATTCCACATAGCTAGGGTTTAATAAAGGTTTCAGGGCAGTCTGAATGGGGAAAGTTTTGTTTTGATATCTAGAAAGCTTTTTTCTTTCTTTTTTTTTTAAATGCTCGGTCAACTGCTGAATTGTGTGATGACTAGCACAGACTAAGGGATGAGTGCTTTTATATGTATGAAGTAGGTATGTGATAGCTCATCTGCTAGAAAGACTTTTGAACTCCAAGTAACTACTAAAGAAGAAAGGGAGACAAACTACCAAACCCCAGAATATACTTTGAAGAAAAGTCCTGACAGCTGGTCATCTGTGGTACTGACAACCCAGAAGAAGTACCAATGTTCTAGGAACTAATTAACTTTCTTATCTCAAAGGGGAGCTAGGAGTATGTTAAGTTCTCTTCGTCCTCGAGGAGCAGGGAGGATCATAGGGACTGAGAACAAAAAGATGGGGAGTAAGAAGACTTACGCTGGAGAGAGGAGTGCAGTGACAACCCAAAGTTCCCCTCTAACCCATCTCCAACAGCAGTAGCTAGCAATGAAAGTGTAAGGGAAGAGAACAGGGCTGGTACACTGACCTTTCCTTAATAACTGCTTCCAGCACGTTAGTCTCCTCTTGAAGCAGAAGTGGAGCCTTTATCACAATATTTAAAAGGTAAAAGTGGATTTATTTTTCCCCTCTGTTTTGAGCCCATTTATAGGCCCAACCTACATAAAATGTTTGTACTTTCCCACGAAAGAACCAGAGAGGACTTAATTTCATTCAGTGAGTAATTTCAGCAATGTGAATGGAGTCACACCAGTATAAACTGGTGTGTGTATGTATGTCTGAGAGGAGTGATAGCTTTGTCCACATAATCTGTATTTTGGACATAAATCTGTACTTTATACAAGACTTTATTAGATATTTTTTCCAAATGATAGAATCTGGTTGCACAGTTAATTTGCATTATTCCAAAGTTGAAGTATGAGCAGGAACCATTTATGAATTTGCATTTTTCACCTTTTTTCAGAATTAGTTCTTTCTAGCCCTGAATTAGATGTGTGATACCAAAAAGTGGAAAAATTCTCTGCAGTCAAGATGTGTAAAAAAAAAAATTAGAGTGTGACTTCTTTACAGGTTTCTTCATCCACAGCTGCTAAATGTGAAATACAGAAGAAGTGGTTTGTGACTGAAAGAAGGACTGTTCCCTTAGAGGTGGCTGTTCCTGTCTCTTGGTCACAGGAGATTTCTTCTTGAGTGCTCTGTTATTTTCTGTGTGCTTTTCACAGGGGCAGAGGCGAGCATTATTTAATAGATTTCTTTAATTATTTAATAATTATTTAATAGTCACTGCCACTTTTTTAGAAAATACCTGGGCACTTGCCTCTCTGTCCTGAAAGAGATCTAGTTTTGTTAAATATGCTATAAGATTGTCACAGTGGACTGTTCCCCTTGCCCAGAGCAGGGAGAGGCGTGCCTGTCTTCTACGTCCCAGAGAGATTTAGGGTTGAACTCTGCTCTATAAAGACACTTCAGGGGCAGATCTGGATGGGGTTTGAGGCACAACTCCAGAGATCTAGGAAATCTAAAGACAAGAAAGAAAAGTTCCCAATATCTGCATTTTGGTTTTAGTTACATGAATCTTTTATTGGATCTGTGACCAATTTCAGATCCAATCTCTCTCTTAAAGTTAGGAATTCAGGTTCATGTGGTTTAATTCAGAAAGCTGGAATTCAGGATGAAGCATCCCAAGTTCCAGGCTGTTAAGATCTGGGCCTTGGACTGGATCTTACGATCTACTATGTGGTACTTTGAGGATATTTGACATTTTTTTTTTCTTCTCTGGAGAGAATTAAATATAAAGTCATCACAGGGCTTATTTACTGAAAACTTAACAGGAATGTGAAACAAATCTTTTCACTGTTGCCTTACAAACAAGAAATATGAAATCATAATGAGGAATGTTTTTGGCTATCACTTCGTACACATGGTCCTTTAAATCAACAGTCCATTGGTTCCTGTCATATAAAAAAATCATGCTTAGCTTAGTGCAGGCTTTATGCATTGCTTTGGGCTTTAAGAAAAAAACCCCAAATGAAACAAACACTTTCACAGTTGTGGATGGACACAAATTGCAATTCAACCTCCTTGCTATTAATCTATTTGTCCCTCTTGTGTTTGATATGTGTTGACTGTAAAGTTCTGTGGGCTGGAGACTCAACCTCTTTGTGGTACAACAAGGCTTTTAGATTTTATTGCAGTAGTAATTTTATACTTATGCCTTTTCAGATTGCTCTCAATGTTTAATGAAGGAGAAATTGATTTTTATGTCATACAGTCTCCATCCTACAACATTAGACATAACAAGTACATCTCCAAAAGGAGAAGAGCTTTCTATTCCATGCCCAGAAGAGAAGTTACAGCTTATGCCAAAAGTTTGCACTACTCACTTTGTGTATCACAGGAAGTAAGAATTGGCATGAAAATTACCAAAAAGTTAGCAGGCTGACTTAAAAACTACGCTTCTTTCTTCTTCTTCCCCTATTTGCTCAAACAGTCTCATTTTACTAGCAGTAATTGTTAAAATTATCACATTAACTCATAAAAATTTGGGCTCTTAATGTCATTAAGAAATCATCCGGTGTTCTCCCATCCCATGACGCTATTGACTACTGGAAAAGGGGACTAGCTGCCTCAGACCTTGTCTTCTTTTTTGACTATCTCTAATAAGAGATGTTCTGTGCATGTCATTTCAGCACCTCTTCGGGTGCGTTGAACACTGAGAGATGCAGATGCACACGCACAAGAGAGAGAAAGAAGCCAAGGGGAAACTTTCTAAAAAATGTAGGATTTGTTCAGTTTATTCAGTGAAGTGAAGCTCTGACCTCTTGCTGTAGCTGGAGACACAGCATTAAGCCCCTATAGATGCCAAAGAGAGACTTGCTCTTGACCTCAGTTATCTCAATAGGGCTGGGGCTCTACCTGTGCCCCTGGAGCGGGGTGTTCTGTTAGCCACCTATGCAGAAAATAAAAGGTCTTTGGAGACATCCATCTTCCTCCAAGATGTACACACATTTCTCCCACCTGACTTTTTTCCCATAGAACTGTGTGCACGGGGAATTTTCTATCTGTTTATTTTCCTTCCCCTGAGAAAGGAAGATTTGTGTCTGGCAACTCCAGTGACATAAGCCATGCAGATCTAGAACATTTGGAAACAGTTTATGTTAATGTTCCAAAGGCTAAAATGCAAAGATTTATGATATCCTTTGCAACTATGAACTAGCAGTTCAAACTATGCTGGTCTTTCTGGCAAGAAGTGATTATTTTCCTATAACTTTGAAGCTATTGCCACATTTGTTATCTATCATCTAGTTGCAGCAACTGCAAACCACTCTTCTAAGACCTAATAATTTTTCCAAACCATGCCATAATGCCATACAAGGGGGGAGGG
>NW_010332270.1:7426-45445 GCF_000700745.2 Antrostomus carolinensis
GGTGTGGGGAAGATAATTTTATTTCTTTTTAATTTACTTTAGGAAAAGAAGAAATGACCACTTGCCAGTAGCACTGAAAAGAAGAAAAAAGAAATAACATACAGTCAGAATCCACCTGAACTCCAAGTTAGCTGTAGTAGATGCACACCACAAACACTCAAAGCATACACCCTGTGTGTTTAGATTTACTAAAACACATTAAGAGGCAGTAGTCCTCTTTCTTTGTCTGGGCAGATATAGCTTGTGCTTTTCTCCATGGGATGAGTGCCTGCAGATACCATGAGAGAGCAGAGGGAGACCAAGGGAACCTGAGTGCTTGGAGGTCTGGCTGGTCATGGGTCAGGTGTTGCTTGGATCCCTGACCCTCCAGCACAAGCTCCTGGCAATGGGGAGTCAAACCAGCTGATGCAGAACAGCCAAATCTCCCTGCATGGGCCACAGAAGGACATTTGCTTCTTTACACTGAAGATGGCCAATGCAAAAGCAAACCAGATGCTTCACAGGTAATACACAGCTCATCCTGCAGGAAGCCCAGCCAGCCACTCTTCTCCTTCCATAAGCCCTCTGCCCCTGCCAGTGGCTACCGGGTTACCACTGTGTGAAGGTGTATTTCTTGATTAAAAATAAGAAAAGGAAAATACTTTTGCAAGGTTGTTGAGAGACTGAAGCTTATTACTACGACTGTTGTTCATACCATCAGCTTTGTGTAAGTCCTTAAAAAGGGGAGTCATGATTACTACAGGGAACAAGTTGTTTGGTTTCTCTGTATCCCATGATCTGGGGTTTATGCTAAGCCTGTAAATAAGACAAGGGTGCTTAGACAGAGGTGGCTGTACTCTTTAATTTTTTAAGAGGAAAGTGGAAGCCTTTTTCTCTTGCTGCTGCTATGGGAGAACACAGCATGTATTTCCAACCCAAACTATTCTACGAGGCTATAAACAATCCTGTAGTAAACCCATCAGAAGAATTTGTTAGCCTGTCTTCAAGAAATCAAGGCCTTATAATATGTCATTGCTCTCTCAGAACAAGCCTGTTAACAAGCCCAGACTGCTTTACCAGTGTCCACATCAAGGTTAGGGTACTAGAAGTGTCTAATTACAGAGGTGTTCTTTGCTGCTTCTGAAGGTTTTAAGCTCAGACTAGATATTTATAGATCTCCTAGAAGCTCCCTGGCAAAGGCCAGGGAAACCTGGTTTGATATTTGAACATAATAGTAATGATAAAAGCCAATAAAAATCAAACCCCAGTAAAGAAACTTCTTCCTAAATATCCCACTCAGAGTTTTCTATATACCTGCTAAATATTAAAAGCCATTTTAAAAATGTTTAGTCTTCCATGGACTTTTTAAAGTTATCTTAAAACATTCTTCAGAATCACAGTTAGTTTTTTTCAGTGACTCGGCTTCCTTGTGCACAACTGACTTATTTTGCCTATGGTATAACTTTCCATTGTCTCTTTTAAAGCATTTTAGAACAATTTTCTGAGCAGACAGACTGCATTAACATGAGCAGATAACCAACGCATACCTGGTGCCTGTCTGGGTTGTGCAGTCAGCCGATCAGTAATTGGAAAGTGGATAACCTGCTATTTAAGATTGTTTTCCTTAACATAATATTAATAACAGTAATAATAATTAAAAAAACCCCAAACAACAGAAAATGTTTCTCATGTGGTAACGTTCCTCATGCACCTGCATAACATAATTCCAGTTATAGCGGTGGAGAGGGAGCATTCCAGTTGTGGTTTCTTGTGTTTGGCAGTCAATAAGGATCTGCTCCAGTTTAGAGCCACTCCAGCAGTGGTAGAGTAAGCACCAGTGGTAGTAACTACAGAGGCAGGGGAGAACTGAGTGTTGCCACTTTGAAAGTGTACCTCATGCAATTTACACTATGATTCTCTGAGGTTGATATTGAAATGACTGGAGGATGTATGGTTTTACCAACATACCTGCATACATTTCAATTACAAAAGGAGCCTCGAAATGACACAGCGTGTGACTCTTAAATCTATGACAGCAAGGAAGAGCACAGTTCAAGCAGAAAGGCTTGCTCTTATTTTCTATTTTAAAGCCTTTTGGAACTTCTGTCTTCCTTCTTTCTCTTGTGTAATAAGCAAAGGCTTCCTCAAAGACAAAGATCAAACATTCAGAGAGAAAGACTAAATACTTGACATTACTTAAGCATGGAAATGTATATTTCTAATAAGATCATTTAAGCAGATAACAGAAAATTATAGAGGAGAAAGATAGTATGAGATTAATAAAACTGATTGTTATCTCTGGCCCTACCCTACAGAAAGAATGTATAAGCTAAATGACTGCAGACACTAAACTCCAGTGGAGGTTTGTTTTTCCAGAAAAGCATTGCTTTCTCATATTGACAGGAACACTGCTAATCCCAGTGAAATTAGACCCTAAGATAAAAATATGCAGAAAATGCCACATGCTACCATGCAGTGACACTTCTGAATTCACCTGTATTTTTTAAATCTTGCATACTACTATCGAGGGCACAAAACCAAAAGAGTGTCCCACATATTCTATGTTGCCTTCTTTCTAGAAAGGATAGAAGCAAAACTGGGAGGACCCTATTGAGGAAGAACGCTTTGGTTATTTTCCTGGCCTCCAGCAGAACAGCTCTGGGTCTTTCTGTCTGGTTCTGGTTACAGAGGCAAGACCACAAAGCCCCTTTCTGTCTAAGATAATTGTCAGGCATGGTGATTTGGAGGATCAGTTAATGCACGTCTTTCAGCTGCTGTATAAAACTACTGTAGCAGTGAACGCCTCAGGGCTGTGAGGCATCTGTACTTTGCTCAGCTGCTGTTCCATTGGCTTTCCAAAACATGGCAAAGGAGGCTGCCTAAACCCTTCAGCTGGGCACATCTTAACAAAATAGATTGATTACACCTGGGTAAAACCAGTTTCGTCCAATTTGTTTGCTGGGGTTTGGAGTTGGAGGCAGAGAGCAAAGAGATCAGCTATTAGTGTTGAGTTGAAGCATCTGTGGTGTGTGGGAGACTTGGGAAAGTCCACAGAAAGACACAGGGAACATGGACATAGGCAATCTTTTTGTGGGTGAGATATTTTCTAACTGAAGAAGGAAGATGTTTGGTCAATCATGAAGAGAAGCACAGCATAGTATGGGAGGAGCAAGAATTCATCAGAGGTGAGGTCCTGGTCTTTGAAGATGCTTTTGGTCTAAATCTCAAGAATGTTTCAGAGCAATGACAAAACAGGGGTAGGGAAATGCTTACAGATATTTTTTGGTTTTATGCAACTTGCTACTTTTACTATGTAAGATGAAATAAAGAGTGGTGGGTTCTGAGCCTTTGTGCCTGTGCTTGCCAAAGGTCTAGAACTACTTCCCACCACCAAAAGTGCAACCTTAGGGCTTGCTCTGCTGTGGTTGATAAATTTGCAACTTCGAAGTTGAATATTTTCTGATGAATATTGTTATATCTGTGTAACGCTCACCTACCTTCCTCTTATGGTGTATTGCTATATGTACAGTAGCCATTTAGCATCCTAGGTAATATTATCCAATGTAATATAGAAAGGTATGTCAAAAGGAGCAAAATGAGGACTGCAAGTTTTTCACCTGGCATGAGTGTTATGGTGTTCAGCCTTAAAAGAAGCCTCTAGTGTTTTTTAATCAAACTCTCTATATTTAGTTAATTAGTATTGTTGAAATGTTAATGCTTCAGTGGCTGTCAATGTATCCAAGATTTATTTCCATGAAACCTGTCATTACCTTGCCATTTCATATCCTCCCTTGGGGTGAATCTGCATCACAAATAACTATGCATATGTAAATGAAACATTAAAATGACACAATTATAATTAATCAGTCTAAAATGCAAATTAGGAGATCCCTGATCTTTGAAGTAGTACCCATTGAGGGAAGGTGACTGCCTACAACACTACACCATCCCGAGTTTCTCTGAAGATGCTCAGGACCGATTTATCCATCAGAGAAACATGAATGAGCCTTGGAGTTGCTTGTAACTAGTCTATGGGGACCTTAAAAGGGTGTCAGCATGCTGGCCAGCAGCAATAGACATTACTTCAGTTTTCAGCCTGATTTTCAGGGAGAAGAAGCCATTTCCTCTAGCTGATGGTGTTAACATTTATCCAACCCTCCCTTAATTCTGAATGTTGCGACCCCTGTGAGGCAAGGTAAGGAGGTGAGGACAACAGCAGGTAAGACTTGGCTCTCAGGCTCAATGCCTTGGAGAACTGAGCCAGGAGCCATTCATGTGAACATAGGTCTTTACAGACCTCCTCATCCCTTTCTTTTGGGATGAAAGCTTGAATTTACAGTGCAATTCAGCAAACTCTCACCAGTCCTTACAATTGCAGAAACTCTGCTTTGTCACCAGCTTTCCTGGGTTTTTTGCCTCCTCATGTTTGAAGCATGATGGGATCCTGGAAGACTGTGTTGTGTGTGATTGAAGGAGTTGTCTAGTTTTTTTTCTAATGCAAAGTGTACCAGCTGGGAGTGCTGATGTCTGTCTGTATGGATAAGAAGGATACCATTTCAGGGAAAGGGCTTCCTTAGACTTCCTTAAGAAACTGTATGATCATAGGTAGGAAGCAAGACCTTATCTGTATCCCAGTACTTGAGTTGGGAATCACCATTACATGCTCTTCATGACAGGAGTTTTGCACAAACTGTCTCTGACACAGCATAGCCACTGCTATGTGATCTCACAAAAATTAGTAGCATTTTTCTATAAAACCCAACCACCTGAAAGTGACTACTTGGTGTTTGCATGTGTAGCCCTGCTGATTCCCTTGGGAGCACATTCGGCAGAACGGTGAGAGCCAAAATTAAGTATATTCTACCCCAGCAATTCTCCCACCTCAGGATCTTCTAAGCTTTCCCAAAAGACCTCAAGAACTGGTCTATCCCTCAGCCTCAGGCCTGCTAATCAGGTGGAGACTTCAGGTGGGAACCCCAGGTAACTTTCACAAATACGATTTCTCAGTAAAAGTGGTTTGTGTCCTTGCAGCTGCCCTGCTCACCTCAACCACATGTTGGTTCAGAAGCCAAAGAAAATTATCCAGGTTATGACTAGGATAAAAGATAGTTTTACTGGTGCTCTGGTCAGATTTTGGATACAGTAGTGCCACCATGGCAGTGTTTGGAACTGAGTTTTCAATTAATACAGTACCTCATATAATTTTTAAAAAAAATTTCTGCAAATGTGGTCAAGAATATATACAGGTTCTATTGAGAGAGCAGCCTTTAAAGTGCATCCTTATCCTTTCCAAGTTACATGTACAGGGACAGAAAACGAACAGAAATGTTTACAAAATAAATTTTTTTAAAAAGGCTGTTTTTCTGCCTTCCACAACCACATGCCTGAAACAATGACTTTCAAAGTTTACCACCTGGCTGATAAAAGGCAGAAGATTTTAGCTTGAAAGCAGGGAGTGCCATAAATGTATGAACAGGCTTCATAACAGAAAGCGAATGGCAACCTTTGTTATAGCATTCCTTCACGTTTGGATGCATGTAAGTATCTAATAACACACACTCCTCTGTTGGTCCCTTCTAGGATAATTCCTATTTAAGAAAGTGTACAAATATGTATAGCCAACAATAAATGTTATAGCTACTGACCGTGGCAATCTCAGTGTCGATCAGCAATCTTAGTTAATATACCTCTAGACAGGAGTCAGGGGAGTAACAATAACAGACTGACTGACTGCTGTTGGTATGTAGATTTTGTAAGGTTTGTTTTCTTGTGACTATGTGTGTGTCTCTGTACACAGCAAAGCTGAAATATGCAGGTATCTGGTGAATTAAATAAAAGCTGTATCCCTTTAGGGAAGTAGAAAGTTTAGAACAGCCGTTAATGCAGACAATGGAAGTTAGTGTTTCCTTTATTATGTACACAGAGAAATCATGTTAGACAGCATACATTAAGGACCTACATTACTGTGGCTGCACACACATGCATGCAGAGAAGCGTGAAAAGAAGGAATTCAGAGCTATTAATTGGGATTTACACTCTAATTTATTCTCTCCACATTAAAAAAAAAGCAATACGATGCTGATGACTCCCCATTTTTCCCACACACAGTCTATCCACAGTGTTTGCCTGCAGAGAGGAAAGGCTACCTTTGTTTCTTGTGCATCTGCTCTCGCTACAGTGCAAAAATGCTCCTTTGTTGAGCTCGGCAGCAGGAGTGTGCACAGAGGTGTAAGGAATCTAAGACCCCAGCTTCTACTTTTTATCACCTTCCCGGTGGATTGCCCCTGCAGCACAATACAGTCATTAAAAATAGTTACACATGAAACGACCCAGCGCCTCATCAGCTCGCTGATGTGTCACTTTATGGACGGACATGCAGCAGTAATTATTCTGATAAGAAATTTGTCTTTTTCTCCTCTTCACACCCTTCGCTGTGTGCTCAGGAGAAAAGGGGACTGGTAATCTCTCTCCTCACATCCTTACCCAACAACCCACTGGGGCATTAAACAACCCTCTCCTTCTCTCTGCACCCTTTGTTTAAAGCGACACCTTCAAAGACACAGTCCACGGGTAGTGGGGAGGGAGGGGAAAAAAAGGGATATTTACTTACAGAGCAGTAGCAGGCAGTTAATGTCACCTCCTGGACCAGGGACAGGGGGTCACATCCATTAACAAATGTGTAAAGAGCGCACCGGCCTGCTTGCAGAGGAGAGCTGTACAGCTCGCCGGGGCTTTCTACTGCCTGTGAAGAGCAACCATGTCAGCTCTGCAGTCCGTGCTGTGTGGAAAGAGGCTGCTGCCTTCCCCAGCTTAGTGAAACCCCTCTCTATCATTTTACCATATAAGGAGACAAAAGCATTGGAGACACTCATTCTTCTAGGCGCTCTGCAGCTGGCATTCGACACTTTCTCTATTCCAAGGGTGTCAATACTTCCCCCTCCTAAACATCTTGTCTTTCTTGGCCTCCTTCCTAAAATAAGGCTCCCCTCCCCTCCTCCAGCCTTTGTTTCTCTAAACCCCTGATGCTTATTAATAACGTAGCTTTGCTCAATCCGAGGGATCGTGCTTTACAGAAGGAAAGGTTTTACAACAACTCAAAGCCAAACATTTGTAAGGCTCTTCACCTGCCTGAGAGAATAGAGTGTTTGGTTAGAACTGGTCTGAAGCATTATTAGCTTTGGCTGTTTTGCCTGCTGCGACTTCGTGCCTTGCCCAGAGAAGAGTGAAAGAGGCTGTCTCTCTTCTCCTTCGTGGAGAGGTGCACATTTTTCTGAGGAGCAAGTGTGCAGGCGTTTCTTTACGAGCATTCAGAGCCCATTCTTGTTTCTCTCCACCCTTCTTTCTTTACAAGTTCCCCCATAATGAGGAGGAAAAAGAAGAAAAACGGGGGAAATGAATGAAACCAAAATAACCCCTTGTGTAAGAGAAAGCCAAAGGAACAGATTGTCTCAGCACATGCTCTGGACCCAGTGGAGAGCCCTGCCAGTGGGCACATGTTAAAGAGAGAGGGAACCATTAATCCTCCTATAACCAGGAACTAATTTTTCTGCTACAAAATCCTATTTCAGCTATCAGCCATTCTAGCAGAAACACATTCTGCTAATCAAAACAGTGAGGGTCCTGGGAAACCCCCCAGAAGGAAGCATTTGGATCAGAAGCACATGTGGGATGTCTGCTCTCTGCCATTTAAGGAGTAGGGTGGGGATGCAATTCAGGGTAATACTTCAGTATTGACTGGTGCTTGCCAAACAGAGGTGCTTTAATTTGAATGCTTTCAATCTTAAGAGAAGTCAGTAGGATAAAAGTCCAGATGATGTGAAGATAGTCCAATGCACTTTTGGGTTGGACACTGGGTGGTGGTGTTTGGGCAGGTGGTGCAGGTGGGCATATGAGTTGGCTAAAGGTTTGTCCTGCAAAACAAACTTATACCAGAACCTGGACCTGTACTTACTATCCTCTTGTGCACCTGAATGGCAGTCAGATTTGGAATGGGGATGAAATGTCAGTCTCATCTCTGTTAAAAATCTGCAAAAGCACAGACAGGATAAAATGGTGGGAAAGAGCCATTCCTAGTCCTTCTATAAGGAGCAAAACCTTCCTAACAGATGCAAGCTATTTTGATGACTGGTAATGCTGATGGGTTGATCTTTCTGTTGCTGCAGCTTTTGCAGTTGTGTTTTCAAAACACAGGCATTGTGCCCTGGGGGACATAGCATGGACATATGGGATTTAGGAGTTTGATTCTATGGCAATTAAAGCTTACTTAAATCAAAGCTGCTGCACTCCCCAGGCCCATGTCCCCAGCTCCTCCCTTGCATTTGCACTGACACTGGAAGGTGAGTTAAACCAGACAGTGAGCAATTTTCAGTGAGTCCTTGAGCTACCATGGACCTGCACCCATGTCTTGGAAGAGCTGCTGGTTGGGGGGTCCATCCCCATCCCTGGCTTGCTGGATGCCCTTGGACAAGACATGGCATCTTTCTGTTCTTTACTTTCACTCTCTGTAAATATAGAATTCCGGACAGCCAAACTCTTGTGTGAGTTGTTAGCAAATTTACAAAGGACTAGTTAGTGCAGAATAATAATAATGTTTATTTCTTTTAAATTAAACTATTACACAGTGACAACAATAATAATTAATTTATATCTTAGTTACAGTTCTCACCTCAGCTCTGACTTAGAAGTGCATGTAAAGAAGACAAATGGGCCCTGAAGGTGATTAGATTTGGGCTATTTGAGTCAGTTTATTTCCAAACCTTTCTAAAACAAATTAAATATTCTGAACGTGTTATTTGATTTTTTTAAATTTCCACCATATTTTCATTATCCTATCTGTCCATTGACAGCCACTGCAGCAATTCTGCCAGAAGTTTTTTGATGTGACCTGCTGCAATACAATACAAGTGTTTTCCACAATTACTAGTTAAAATATATACTGGCTCCAGCTGTAATGGCTTAGTTGTTGCAGGTCATGGGTTGACTTTAGGAAGATAAGATTATTTTTGTCTGATTAAATCTAGCATCTCTGACTCCTCGAAGGCAGAAGAGCGTCTACCAATTTAAAGCCTGATGATCTATGGGCTCACTATGGGACTTGATACTCAGCAGCCACATCAGGACTGCATGGAGCTATGAAAGGCACGAGGGACAGTTCCCTCATTCTATGATATGATGTATGCACTCCATCAAACTCTATGGTGGAAGGCAGAGGGAACCTCTGACCTCTTATGCTCCTTTGGTCAGTCCACCCCTGCTTACTGTACCTGTTTATCTGACAAGTAAATATTCATCAATGATTGCAATTAATGCAATTGCACCCTTTCCCCACCCTTTTCCCACCCCCAGTATCAAATCCACTAGGATTGGGTGGGTAGGTGGGAGAAAACCAAATTCCTTAAATTGTCAGCAAAATGAGCAGGAGATTTTTTCACTGGCAAATTTAATGTTAAAGTGACCCACTTTTCTTTTTTTTTAACTTCACTGGTTCTATGATTAACCCAGCACAGGTCAGCCATCTTCAAAGCTTCAGAGGAGAGAATACAATGGAAATGGAGACAGTGTTTCTAATAGGATGTGTAAATTTAAGGTTGAATATACAAGTACCATTCAGTGCCATCCTGTGATTTAGAAACATACCCTATGGCTTATGTAGTTCTCATATAGGTAGCATTTACATAGCATATATTGCTTGTTCTTCGGTGGCCTGTGTGCTTTAACAGATTTAATTCTATGTGGAGAAGGTCTTACCTCACATATGTGAAACAAAATGGAAAAACTTTTATTTTCATAGCAGAATTTCTGAATGATTTTACTATTCCTTCAGAAATCTCACTTCAGTTACTGGGTTGATGCTGGAATAACTACCATTCAGCACTTATCTCCTCTTCTGGCTGAAAAGAATGAACAAAGAAAAATAGTGGAAAGAGACAGCTGGAAGTGGAATATTTCTATTTCCCCCAGTTTGAGTCACAGAGAAATTTAATGTCTCTGGGAGGGCAGGGGAAGTGGAAAGCTACACTTTTAGGCTTGAAAATGTTAAGTTACTGACTAAGTTACTGACTGATTCCTTCCATCACTATTTTATCCTGGAAACTGGACAAGCAGCATTGTCAGAAGAGCCATCCCAAGTCCTCATGGATCAAAAGAAGCCATAAAAGCCATTGCAGGATAAAGGCAGCCCATTAAACAATTTCCCAAGCTGCAGGTGGTTGTGCCAGGTGTGTGGGCCAGCCACCCTGGAGACTCCTCACCAGCCTGCTAACCAAGTGAAGAAGAAATCATGAAGAGTTGTAACAAAGCAAGCGGAAAGCAACAATTCTTATTAAATATAATCTTCTTCTTCGCTATTTTCCCTACCACTCTTTCTCCGTCTTTCCCCTCCCTAGGAACAGATGGTGCCTCCACTTTTAAGGAAACCAGAGTGAAACATTTTGATCTTTGCCATCCTTGCACCTCTTTGGACTCTAAGTATTCCCTTACCCCACCCAGCTCCATAATTTGTTCATCTGTAACCAGGGATAGAGAGCTTAGTGGCATGTCTTTGGAAGTGCTTTGGGATCCAGAGACAACCTCTGACAAGAGGTGGGCAGTCTTTAGAAGCAATGACTCTAAATGAGGATAGTGCAGAGAGACCTATGCTGAGGAGCTGTTGCTTCTTTCCTTTTCTTTCTCTGAATTCAACTTGTTTGCCATGCGAGGCCCTGAGCATGACAGATGGGAAGAGGCTTTTGGGCTTCCCACCCCTGCGAGTGGAACCTGGGATGTCAAATTACTACAGAGTCTGCAGTAATTGCTGGTCTTCTGAATTGGCAAATACTACCCCTTAATTTAGGATTTATTCATTTTAGTATAACCATGATTTATGGTTCCCTGTTTCAGACACACGAAACAAGTACACTGTGATTGTTCCAAAAACCTAATCGCTCTGTGTATCTGATAGCAGAGGAGACATGCAATTCTGTAGAAAATAGCTCACATATCTAGTATTCCCTGCAGTGTACCCAGCACATTCATATGTTTTTAGGCAAAATCCCCTTTCCAGAATCCTCCCACTCCCACTGCTCATGGCTTCTTCTCCAAAACTTTATTTCTGTGTGAATAATTTCCTTCTGCTCCCCTAAATGCTTTTTATGCTTGCATCTCTGACATCTTTTATGACCCTCTAGAAATAGCCAACAGCAACATTTGTTACTGCCATTCTCCTTATCAGCCAGCTGGAGGCCCTGGGAGCTTCTGAGCAAAGAGAGGTTTGCAAAAACTGAGCAGTTGGCAGATGCCTCAAGAACTTATCTAAATCATTCCCAAGGCAGGAGTGACAACATCTGTCTTGTTCCTGGCAGATCTTTGTCTAATTTGCCCTTAAGGATTAATGTTAAGACTCCACAACCTTGAAAATCAAATGAGCATAACGTGTCAGTCCAACACCGACATAAAAAGGTAGAAAGAAAGAAAAAGTAATTCGGACTGGAGTTTTCAGTCTAACATTCATGCCTGTAAAGGATGATTAGTGTCAGGCACAATCTGTAATTTATAGGTATTTGGATCATGCCATAGCAATATGAGAATCATTGAACAGAAGGGTTCCTCCAACTTGTTATCCTGTTCTTGGGGACTAAGGAGTGTCTTGGGAAGAAAGTGAGAATAGCCTGTAATGGTATCTCCTGAATAATACTCTCCCAGCCTCCAATAAGTTTTGGCTCAGGGTTTTCTAAACCTAGAGGTAGTATCCATACTGAGTATCGCTTCCATGAACTTGCACAGTTCTCTCCTCATCCCCTGAAATGAAATTCATGGTTTCTTGTAACAGGTAACTCCATGTTGCTGAAGAACCATCTCCCTGTGTTTGTTTTGAACATATTACCTACTAGCTTCATCTGATGCCTCCAAAGTCTTACATTTGGAGAGATAATGAAAAACTGATAATTATTCACAGGCTACAGGCTGTTCATATCCTTTTGGCAATCTATATCATACCTCCCCTCAGCCATCTCTCTCCTAGGCTGGAAAGTCCCAGCCTACCTAGTCCCTCTGTATGAAAGCTATTCCCCATGTTTTATCCTCCTTCCCCAAAATTTTTCTCATATGACAATTTGTTTTTTCAGTTGAAATGGACAAAATGTTAACATTTCATTTGCTTCTTGGCTGGTTTTGACCACTGAGCAGTTTTTTTGCTTGGTTGGGTTTTTTTGTTTTTGTTTTTGTAAACATATATGACTCCCAGATTTCACACCCAGGTGGTCAGCTCAGAACCATTACTTTATAGCTAAAGTTACATTTTTTACCCATGTGCACTGCTTTATGCTTTTCTACATTCAGTTTAAGATGCTGTTCTAGTGCCCACTCATCTTGTTGCTTAAGACTTCCATTTCTCAGTTTTAGTAGAATTTCCACTAATAATCTCCTATTAATCTTGCTTTACTGTAAGAACTTCCTGTTTATCTTTAAACCAATTTTATGCAATACATGCAAAGGTCTTCCCTCTCATCCTGCTGCTGCTTACGTGTTTTTAAGCGTGTTTGGTGAGTATCCTTGTTGAATACATGGAAAAGTACAAGTAAGCAGAAGCTGTTGAACAAAGATCTCCCGTATCTGCGTACTTCTTATCATCTTACAGGAACCCAATGGGTTTGTAGAGCATGATTTCCCTTTACAAAGCTGTATTGAATTTCTCCCAATGTATCATATTTATCCATCTTCTCTACCCTGCACAGTAATTTCTACTAAATTTAACAAACTTGTCAGGCTGTAATTCCCCTAGTTTGTCTTAAAACCATTTAAAGAGACTGGCACCATCTTAGCTACTTTCACATGCTCAGTTCTAAGCCTGTTCTAAATAAGAGGCCATGAACTGTTACTGTTTCAGCTAATTCATCCTTGAGTCCCTTTAGATCTCTTAGGTGAACATCATCTCTTTCTAACATTTTCTTCCTATTTATTTTGTTTATTGGTTCCATACCTCTTCTACAGACACTTCAGCTTGAAATAGATTCTCTGATGATCCCCATAAGGAAGTGTTCTACTGTGGGAAGCTCTCCAAGTTCCTCACAGTGAACACAGGAGAAAAAAAAAAAAAAAAAAAAAAAAAAAATTAAAAAAAATTTTGTTACAGCCATCTCTTCCCTGAGGACTCTTTTTGTACCCTGGTTATCTATTGGCCCTATGATTCCCCAAACCATTCAACTTGTCTAGTATTCAGAAGAAGCATACAGTTGCGAATCACTTTCCAGATTACTTCAGACTCCTAATATTTTTTATGTAAGTAGAAACAGTCACCCTCTTTGATCTGAATATGACTGGGGACATCCTGTTTTGCAGAGAGCTCCTTCTGTATGGCAACAGTTATTTTTCTGCTTAACCACTGTTTGTATATGCTACATATAAACTGAGATGGTCTGAGACGTAGGCTCAGACATATATTATGATTGAAAATATGAGCTTAGATTGCACACTTTGAAGTGGAGTCCTTGCTGTTGATCCTCTTAGGCCTCTGCTTACTTTGAACTCTCTAAGTGCTCAGGCCCTTTAAATAATAGGATTAGAGTAATCGTTTAGTTGCTGATGTGAATTTCATGTCTAACACTTCACATAGAGCTGAAAAAATATACCATCCATTGTCAGCCTGATAGGCATATGGGTTGTGTTTGTCCCTGCCAAGTTAATATTCACATGGCTGTCTAGTAGAGTTGCTGTCTTAATGTGAATGAAATTCAAATGTTGTCGATAAAATGAAATAAAGGCTTGTAACAATGGCTTGTCTTGGAGATAATGCGTCTCATGCTGGAAGATAAGTAATTTTTTTGAATCATTAGAGAGGAGTCAGAATCACATTATGAAGCAGCGCTAGTCCTTTCATTTATCCCTAACGGCCAACCATTAAGTCTAGCACTTCCTTGCTGGGTTGTTACAATACAACTGCTGCCTTGCACGACTGAGCGCTGCCTGTCTGGCTGGCTGCTCCCCGAAGAGTACCCAGTCAACAGTGGTGCTGGCTCTTCCTTATATCCAGAAGAATTTTCAGGAATGCAGGCCCCTCATTTGCAAGGAAGAATTCCTAACACCTGGATGTCCAGAAAAAAAAATGCAGGGAAGGGGCTGGCTTGTCTGTCAAAGGGAAGCTGGCTTGTCAAAGGGAAGACCGTACATGGACCCAAATGATCCCTGGCATGCAAGCTGGCTGTTCCTGCTCATGGTGGTGGGCCACGCCACCCCTGCATGTGCATTTTTACACTGGAAGCAAAGCGAGGGTTGCTAGAAAAAAAAGGATGGATGAACAAAATGCCCTCACTTACCGCAAGGTAATCTCCTTGTGCCAATAACAGGGAGATCTTCTCAGGGTGACTGCATTGTCTATTCTTCTGAGCCCTCTGCTTTCTCTGCCTGCATCTATAACAGTAGCTGTGTTGGACCAAACACAGCAGAGGGTGGTCCACACTGTTCAACTGTAAGTGCAGCCTCTGCCCTTGTAGAGCCCAAAGCCCATCGCTCTCCCAAGGGGTCTCTGGCATGGCCCAAGGGCTGGCCTGCTCAAAGGGTGGTTCCTAACAGGAGGGTGGATGTGTCAATCTCATTTTGCCTGGTAAGACAGTAACGGTATGGACATAAGGTTTGTCAATGCTAATTGGCCTCAGGGCCAATGTTTTGTTAGAAACCAAAATGTTTTTAACTGAGACAAAACTAGCTAACAAAGAAATGACAGTAAATCAGAACGACCTATTTTCCACAAGGATATCCTGAGAAAACCTTTTTTCTGATATTTCTATGGTTTGGTTGATGTAGTCTGTTCCTCTGTCTCATGCACCATTTGTTCCTCAGGGCCAGGAGAAAGCCTTTTTAGCCCACTCTAGTCTCTCTTTCTTGAATCCTTTGCTGCCTGTAAAGGTCAGTTGTCTTAAGACCTGGGGGAGTGTGGATGTAAGATCCTTGAAACAAACAGTTTTGCTGGTTGTTTTTCAAGTGTGTGCTGGAGTGCCAACATCTGGAGCCACTGTCTTCCTCACTTCTGTCTGCATAAAGATCTTCTCAAGCAGAGCAATGTGTCTTTTTACTGTGCATATGATATACCATTTTTTGTGCTATCAGGTCCGCATAATTATATCCTCTCCTTAGCCACCAGTATTCCACAGCAACAAATAATTTTATCCTAAGGCACTAATTGCACTAATAAATCTAGATCCTCTTTAGGTTATGAATCTGCAAGTTACTGAACTGCAGTGTAAGATGACACTACAAATAACACCATGGCTTTATTTAAGGTTGTGGTCTACAAAGGAATATGCATATTATTACCACAAAGATCAGAAATGCTTCTGCAGCCAATTTGGGAGGCCTCAGAGTAAAACTCTTACTGAATTTGATGAGAAGAAGGGGGAAACAGTTTACGAATGAATGACCTTATTATCAGTCCTGATAATAAGTTCCAATTGTCTTTTATAATAGGTTATTTATAATGATTGAATATTTTCCCATTTATTGCCTAGCTAATAAACTTACATAAGCACCTTTCATTATTAGGGAAAGTTCTGTTCTTTTTCTTATTCTAAATAGTCAGTCTAAAATGAAAGACACCAGTGTCCTTGTTAACACAGGCACACTGATCTTTTTTGGAAGCACTTCAATAAAAATAATCAGGAATACAAGTCTAACTCACAGCATCAGATCAGGAAAGTACCAATCTCGTGCAAAACCTCTTCCATTGAAGATGTATACAAAAGACTGTTAATGTTTCCATTGCAATCTCCAATTTTTTGGAGACCTTCAACTTTGCACAAAAAGGTGTATTGCATTGAAAAATTTTCAGGTAATTTGGCTGAAAAGATGATTGCCATTACAACTTTTCAAATAGGTTTGTGTCATTTTCTTCCTGCCGATAAGAAAGGATGGTCTAGAAAACCATCGTTGTTCAGTCCCTCATCCTAAGTTTCCATGCTCTTTGATAACCATTCATTCCTGAATAAACTCTTTCACACCCTTATGTTTTGAGAGGTGAAGTCATTTTTGCAGACTATTGCTCTCTGTTACAGACCCACCTAGAAAAATTCCTAACAAAAGATTTCCACTTCCTACACAGGTTCTTGTTTCCATCAGAAGCACTTCCCATTCATCTGACATGCTCCTATACTCTGAGTCCCACTTGACACCTGGAAGCAGATTTTCAAGAGTTCCTACAGCACCAGGATAGCCTTGGTTCACCTCATGAATCTCCAGAGAATGCTCCAGAATGCATTAATATACAGGAAAACCAATACAAGAAGTAAAAAGGAGAAAGATGAGAAGTATGTACAACCCACTTTTTATTACTGAGAGTCTACATTACTGAAGCAACCTGGTTCATAAAAGTAGAAAGGAGGGGAGAGTTTGAAGTAGAAGTCAGGGACCTGTAGGAACAGTCTGTTCCTTGATCAACAAAACGCTTTGTATATTCTGGGCAAAAAACCTAAAGTGGCTCACCTTATTTTAAGGTGAGCTAATGTTAATGTTAGCTAACCCAAACAAGCCATCCATGATCCCACTCCAGTGGATGGAGAAAGAGAGTTGCTTGTGAGGGGTGATTTGTTAGACACCTATTGAGGATGAAATGAATTGTCCTGTAGATGTGCTTTTCTTTCCACATTGAATCTAGAGGGAATGCAGCTGTGTAGTTCAGACAGACACCCGACCTTGGACAGCTAAAGTGTGGCAGGTGTGCCCAGGCAAAATTCACACACCTGAGTTTAGCTGCTATATTCCCCCCTGCTTAATTGAGCAGAACTGGGCACAACATCGCTCATGTTGGCTAGGGGATTTTTAAGGCAGATGAAAGGAAAAGAGGGCAGAGTCTGTCTCCAAGACTTATTTCTTGGAGCCCTGGGTCACTGCAGTCCTCAGCTGGGTCTCACAGCCCGTCAGTCCTCACCGCACTTCAGAGCCTGAGTCTGCCCTCAGATCTGGCCCTTACTTCTCCTTTCTGAATTAGGAAAAAGTGCTACTTTTCTCCCCTAAAAGGACATTGAGAGAAGAAATATTCAACAATATGCAATGCTGACCATATGAGTACATAATACACAATGTGTTTAACCTGTGCTGATGTGAATTCCTGAGCTGGGTCTTTATCCAGAGGTTGAAAACTACCACAAATAGAGTTTATTCCGGTAGTTTCCTCTCTTTTATTGTTCTGTACCAGGGCTGCCATGCTATACAGCGTTGGGACATCTCTCTGTATTGTAAGCTGTGTCCTAACCCCTTGAGTGTCCTGCTGCCCTCTGCACCCAACACTGGAGGCTATGGAGTGTGTTGGAGTCAATGGACTTCATGCATAGGAAATTAGGATACTCAGCATTTAAGAAATGGGATAAATGAAAGAATAATGGGCTTCTGTGTGGCAGTATCTGTGGATGGTAGGTATCCCTGTTTTCGTATGGTAATCTCTAGACATGCCTGGCTTTGCTCCCCTAGCTGCAGACTACCAAAAAGGAGCACGAGTTAATGCTATCTACTTCCCTCTAACAGTAAGCATGCAAATTTCTAGTGAGACTGGTGAAAATCCTTTAAGCTTGACAGGGAATATGTTGATCTGAAAGCCCACTGCCTTTGTTTACGAAGTGTGTGCAACAATTTCTTTCCCCACATTTATGCCTATTCTACTCCCATGATAATATGGTTGGATAGTGTACTTATTTTCCTTTTTTTAAAGGAGAGTTTTCCTCTCATTTGTTGAGATATTGAAGTTTCACAGAGACAGAAGGAAAAAAATATTATAAAAGAGAACCTGTACAACTGGCTTCACATAAAATGTTACTGAAAATATAAAGTGACATTGGGAGAAAATATTTTTTTTCTTCTAGCTCTTTCAATTTCACTGCTTCTTGGTTGCACGTGTTAACAGTAGCCTGTAAATCAACCTGCAGCAGAAACATTTTTAGTTTTATGAAGCTGATGGATCCCTTTAAAATGTGTATGGTGGTGCTCCTTCCATGTTTGTGTCGGAGCAAGCTGAGCAAAACCAGGCAGAATTGCTCCAACTGCTTTCAGAAAAACTAGGACTCTGTGTAATATGACCCGTGCTTCTAAAAACTAATCAGTATTAGATGATGAACATTGTTGAAACAGCCTGAGATTTATCAGCATGAAACTGTAGTCACTGTGATATAAAGCCAAAGATAAAATATTGCAGACAGTAATAATTCAGCACTGAAAAAACAACTGTGTCAGAGTGCCTGTGCTCTGGTTAGACAATACACAGCTACAAAAAAGGAAAACTGGTAGAAGAAAAATGTGAAAACGTGCATTGATGGTGCAAATCTACACAAGGTTGGCACTATTAAAGTTAGAAGGAAAAGGAGGAGATCTGAGCTTTGCTAAAATGAGTGGCTGTTTCTGAGAACACTTCCATTGATTCCAGTGGGGCCAGCATTTCACCCCCAAGTCAGCCTTTGCATTCCCTTCCTTCTCTGGTTTTCTTCCTTGTAAAATGGCCTTTCACATTTTCTGTATTAAAGAAGTGTTTGAATGAGTCTGCCCCCTCCCAGTCTCTTGCCAGCTGCAATCAAAGGTCTGTCTTGTTCTGATGGCTTGCTGTTTGGAAGGGAAAAAGTAAAGTTATTCATCCATTAATCATATTTTCAAATGCTAGGTAAGAACAAAGTATTACTGTTGGAAAGACTGCCTTTAGAATGGGAACAGGCTTTGGGTCTTTGTTTTATTTCACTTTTAAATTCAAATCCAGTGAAAAATCACTGTATTAGTATGTATGTTCCTGCATTTTTTCAAGCTAAAGGTCTTTGGCCAACATATTTAAAAAAAAACCCGACAACCACCTTATGTTTTGCTGCACGGTTGGAATGTTGCTTCTGCTTCTTGTTTTTAATAGGGAATACTGACAATACACAAGTGGCGATACTTTAACACTAAGTGCCCAAGCAGAACAATTTTGTTATTTTTATTGTTTTAGCCTGAGGCTTGGATGATAGACAAAGAATTTGAAGACATGAGAAAGTTTCTAGTATGAGAGAAGTGAGACTACTCTATAAAAAAATGTTAGTTTTGTACATGATTTCTTTATTGCACAATTTACTGCGGAGGCACATCAGTTTAGCTTAATAGCAAGATCTTGGAAAAAAACAGGCCAAGTGAAGTGGTGGGTCTGGCTGAGACAGCTGCCAGCTCCTGCTAGTGGCCTGCTAAGAGTCACCTATGCGCTCTCTAGAGAGGCATGCTACTTTTGGGTTCCAGCAGACTTACAAAACTCATCACACCAGTGTTGGGGAGCAGAAGATCAGAGCTCTGTGCAGCTCTGAACAGGGCAGACCTTGGTCTACCGGCGAGACCGTTACTGCTGGAGAACAGAGGGATGTGCATAAGTGCCAGCTGCAGTGTCTGAAGACGTTAAGCCTTCCAAGGCATCCATGTGGGGACAGTAAGCCTCAAGATAAGATATGCATGTGTACAGACAATTTGGTATTTTACATTCCTTTTTTTTTGCACTTATGTGCTGTTCTTCACATAAAAGGCAGAGCTAGCTTGGTACTAAGCATGCTGTCTCGACATTATCTACATTGACAGTCATGGGCCCCCGCCAGCTTAAGCCTGGAGAGCTCAGCTGGACAAGATATGTTAACTGAGGACATCCACCGTGGGAGTGGGTCCCCATCCCAAGTGATGTTGAACACATGGGGCACCCTCAGAAGCTGGGTCTGTGCTCATGAATCAAACAGGACCACAGGACGCTCCCAGGCACTGGGACTCAGTCAACCATGCTGGACGAATGTAGAGATGCCAGGTAGAGCTCTCCCACCTGGGCATGGATTGGGAGCAAAGCTTGCCCCTAGGACATATATTGAATGTGGCTACTTGGTTTCAGAGGCCAGGAGTTTGTAATGGTCCAGGCATGAACCCAGGGCTGCATCTCCTGCAGGAGCATTGCTGGGCATATTGCATGCACTGTTGTGATGGCCCAAGACAGCCCTGGAACTGGACCCAACTTCTCCACGTCCACCAGAACAATCAGCACCTGGTGGATCTCCAGGATTGGATTGACAAAGGACCTGCCCTTTGGCCTTTGAAATCCCCACTTGGGGATTGAGCCCAATCCCAAAGTGAGCTGACCATTCCTACAAGCCTCTGGTTTAGGTCAAGTCTAAAGGGTCCTGCTCCCCAGGGGTGCCAGGGACCCATGATCCTGTCAAAGCCTGTGGAGCCTTTAATTTAATTTCCTAAATAATGGAATAGTAAACAAACTCTATCACCAAATGCAACAGCTTTAGTTCTTGGGCTAAAGTAAATTAAAATTTCTTACCTTCACATCATATTTGTGATCCTTGGATGAATGAGTCTTTCTTTATAAGAATATTTCTATTAAAAATGCATCCAAACAAATGTACACACATGCACAAACAATCTTATTTTTCCAAAGAGGTCTTCTTTTATTGGCTTCATTTGAAAATTAATGGTCTCATGAGATGACGTTAAAAGTAATTTAATGTAACAATAGCCTGATAATTGGCATTTGGCAGTTATTGCTAATGATGTTTTACAGGCTGGTTCTGACAAATTCCTGCTTTGACACCCAGTTATGTTTCAGTGCTTTGCTTTCTTTTCCCTTTCCCCACAGCTGCTGTAATCCATAACAAGTAACTGTTTAAACATTAAATCAGCAAGCATGGCCTGTAATTTACCTTTCTTTCTTTCATGGCCATTAAGAAATGGTCTGAAAGAGGAGAAAAAAGTAAAGTATTCCTTCTGTCCTTTTTTTTTTTTTTCCCCACTATCTATTCATTTTCCAAATATTCAACATAAAGAAGAAAATGTTGATAGGGGGAAAAAAAAAACAAAACCCTAATCAAAAGCTTTCTGCCTGAAGTAATTCTGTTTGCTATTCAAACCAGGAAAGTGTGTATAGTTAGACATGGTCGTGTTCCTTGAAAACATGACAGTGTATTATTAGTGCAGAAACTAAAGAGCAGCTGTTAGTTAGCACCTGGTTCCCAACAGCAGGCTGGAAATACAAAGAGAGACGCTCTGTGTGTGCCCTGGCAGCAAGAAGGGAACAAACATCTTAAAATCCACTCTTCCCGTAAGAAAGCAATGCTCCCCTCATGAGGTCTGCACAGAGCCCTGAGAAATTGTTGCAAAGGGAAGGTGAAAAGGAGAAAAGGGCCCAAGGACAGTGAAAATCAAAGTAAGTCACTGTCTTACCTTGCTGCAGCTTGGTGCTGCCTCTGCTTGTGAGTCTGCGAACGACAGAGGACAGGGACAGACTCGCTGCTTTATTGGATTGCCCAGACTATGTGTTTAGTAATTAGACAGTTAGGCATTTGTGCTTTGGATGAGCTATAAATATAATATCTCCAACGTACCAGCTATCCATGGGAGATAAGGACTTCAGCACCTCTGTGCTACCAGCCTTTTAAGGCATCACAGCCAGAGTGGCACGAGGCTCCTGATGGCAAGTGCTGCCATGCTCATGAGCAGCCCTGGCCCCTTGCTTTGCTCCCTTTGCTTGATCTTAAAATACACTCACCTGCTGTAGGGAGGTTCTGCGAGGGACCCCAAGGAGCCAGTGTTATTTCAGGGGTTGATATTTTGGCTGAGCTATAATCAACTCTAATTTCTCAATCAGGTTATCTGTTAGGGCTCTGGAATTGACAGAAACACCCTAGGAAATGCCAACTGCTCTGCAGATGTAACAAACTCCAACTTCCCCTTGTCTGGTTGTCTGTCTATCCATCCGAGCTGTGCAGCCTTGTTGCAGGGGAGTCTGTGCCTTGTGTCCTGCCTCTTTTTGCCCCTGCACCACCTTGTGTTGGGGGAAGGTAGCGCCAGTGTTACCATTTCAGACTCACCTGAGGTCCCAAAATAAATCCATGTGGGCAGCTGGGCCGTAGCTCAGGAGTGAGCTCTCTGCTTGGGACTCCCTTCCCTCTGCAACACAGGTGTGATGCTGGGTGAAGGGGACACTCGTACAGGTAAGGAGTAAGAGATTAGAAGTGGAAAAAGCTCTTCTGGCAGCTCCTGTAGGCAGCGTCTCACTGGCTCCAGAGGCAAACCTACCCAAACAAGACTCAGTGCAGAGGAGGGGTGACAACCTGTCCACCTCCTTGCCAGTGCTGGGCTCAGCTTGCCATTTAGATGTGCTTCTGCAGAAAAAGTTGCAGCAGAAACATGGCCCTTGACCCTAAGTTTAACTATTTTAAGGTGCTTTTTTTAAGGGGAGGAAAAGGAAAACCTCTCTTTAAGACAAAGAAGTGAAGAAATAGCATCAGGCAGCCTCTACATGCAGGCAAATTACTGTCTCCACAAGACAATAGTGTACTTCTCTGAAGAAGTACTGTGCTGTTAAACTGAGATTTATGCTCTTCCTCCTGGATGAAACAGGAATATTTGTTGAGGGATTCAATTTCTTCGATGGATTTATCTGTTACTTCCATTGGTCCTAAAGAATCCCCATCCCCTTCATCTCCCTCTTCTCTCTCTTCTCTTCAGAGTGCTGGTCGAGCAGTCTTTAGGAGATAGCGTCACCTCCCAGCTTGTCTCTGAGATGTTTGTTTCAACAGCGAGCATGGGTCAAGCCGTGGGGACTGGATACTAACACAAATTGTATGCCAGACTTTCTGATATGACAGACTGATTTATGGCTTGACATGCAGCCCAGTCAGGTTTTATGATTTTAACTCCAAACCAATGAGAAGTTGGCATCTGGAGGGTTCAACCTAACATAAAAAACCTCATAACAGCATGTCCTTGGCCCCCGCCAAGCAATATGATTTGAAAGCCTGAGTCAAATCTCCTGGAACAAATGACTTTCACCCATCTCCTTTTGTTCATGCAGAAATGCCAGGCTTCCAAATGCTGTGGGTGAGGAGTGTGGCCTAGAGACTTAGGTTAAGGAGATAAGAGAAATGCCCCACAGATTCCTGATGAAAATATTCTTTATCCTAGAACTAGCGGCCTTTTGCCTCATGTTCATTTAGCTACCGTGTAAACAGCCCTTTTTAATTTCCCAGAACAATAAACAGTTATGAAAAGTTGTATAAGCAGCAAAAATGTGGTAGTTAGGACATATGTTTGGACAGCTCTGGAAAGCCTCAACCTTTTCATGTTAGCCAATTTTTTTGTTTGCATGATTCAAAGGTCTGGGTGATGTTGTAGAAACAACCTGGATAAAAGATGGTTGTCCCCAGCCCCAGTCCGGGCTGTTCTGGGTGCTAATGACATGTTTAATCCCCAGGTGTCAGCCTGATTACAGAACACATTTGGATCCGGTGTAAACATCAAGCAGCTGGGGACCAGCCTGGGGTAAACGTGGCTTCCCAGCACTCTTCACCAAACTACTTGAGAAGGTGGATTACAGATCTGTTAATGCAATCACTACTACTTGTCTCTCTGAAAAAAGCAAATGTAAAGCTGGTTGCCCAGCACTGTCCCTCTAATTAAACTGTCCAGGTTTCATTTTGGGTATTGCTTTCTTCTTTGACGAGGCTCACTGGGGAAAGGAGGGTTCCTTGCAAAGGGATGCCATCAGAAGGCTAAAGCATCAGCGACAAGTCAGGCTGCTGGGCCTGAACCTGTGCTCCCCACAGCAGGGAACAGCTGAGCTGCCCACTGAGACAGGCAGGGAGATGGCCCCACCCCCAGGGCACCAGCAGTTCTGGGATACAGAAGGGTGGTGGGCTAGTGACAGACGAGAGGTATTCCTGGGGATGTTGTCAGGCTGCTTAGCTTTACAGCAGCATTGTCATTTAGTCCTTTAAAAAGAGGGCCAGGGACAGAAGCTCTGTGGCCCAAAGCAACGGTGGCACAGTGGGACCCTTTGCCATCTCCATGGGTCTGTGGCACCGGAGCCAGACCTGCTGCTCACACGACCAAGGAATGGGGAGGAAGCAGAGCAAGAATTTCAGCCAATTCTCTACTCCAAGGTGATGGGAGGTACTGTGTGCTAGAAGAGCTGCTTTAGAATCATAGAATAATTTAGGTTAGAAAAGACCTTTAAGATCATTGAGTCCAACTGTGCTTTTGAAATGCAAAGGATATGCTGCAAGCTTTAAAGCACAGCCCCCTGTGGAAACCATACCAATGTCCCGTTACACATTCATTACACTGAGGTTAGATGTTTTACCACTGATCCCTCACCACCAGGACTTGCCCTGCCATTCTCTGCAAGTCACAGAAGATGCTAGATTGTGGGCATCCAAGAACAATATAAATCTTCAGGATAGTTTTAACAAACAAAAGCTCACCAGCTTGCACTAGTACTGCCTTTTCTAAAGGAAGAGCTCTACTGCCAGATAGTCATGGGAATCTGACCTTGCTGTCCTGACATTCGTGTTCATGGTAGGTAGTACAGGGATTAAAATTGTGTTATGATGTTGTTGAGCCTTTAATCTAATTTGGGGGATTTAGAGGTAGGTTCTGTACATATGATATTGACTGCCAGAGACTTAGCAGCAGAGCCAGAGGGGAGAGGGAGCCTGTGGAGACTTTGCTGGTAGTCAATATTTTGCAAACACTTTACACTCAGGCCCTTGCAGTGAGGAAGATGGGATTAGCGTTTGCTGCTATGAACTGGGGGATTTGGCTGTGCCAGCAAGCCATCAGCCTACCTGCCTCTTCACAGAATCACAGAATGTGAGGGATTGGAAGGGACCTCGAAAGATCATCTAGTCCAATCCCCCTGCTGGATCAGGAACCTAAATGAGATCACACAGGAAGGCGTCCAGGTGGGTCTTGAATGTCTCCAGAGAAGGAGACTTCACAACCTCCCTGGGCAGCCTGTTCCAGTGCTCTGTTACCCTCACAGTAAAGAAGTTTCTCTTCTCACCCTGCACAGCCACAGGTCACACCAGTACCTTCCAAATGAGACATCTGCGCATGAAACCTCACAGACACCTGTGACCTGCAGGCCCTCTGAGGACAGAGGAGCACCTGGAGGACCTCAGCCCTAGCTCCCTCCTGGCAGGCATCTGCCCTCACTGCCACCACTGAGCCCAGGCTCTGGGAGCACAGATGAGGTGAAGACACCTTTGTACGAAGCAGCAAAGTGTGTGTGGTTTCCAAGGGCCTTGTCTCTGCCCAGCTTCCCCTCCTGCCCTGTGTTTTGAGCTGAGGCTCCAAGAAGATGTCATTGCTGCAAAGCTACACGCAGGCTTGTGAGCAGGCTGAAACGCTCGCAGCCCTGTGACCTCTACGTTTTCCATGGGCGCTGTCATCAGCAGTTCACCTCACCTACTTTTTACCATCAAAAGCTGGCATCTAGTGTAAGCTGGTTATCTGTGTGCTTTCTTTGGTAGGCGGAGGTGCCTATCTCCCACTGCTGACTATGAGGGCAGCGGAGATGACTCACACCAGACAACTAACCTCTGGTGGCTGAAGTTATTTGAAATGCACCTCACTCAGCCGAGATGCCCTTGCTCTGTGCAGTGTGCCTCAAAAATGCCTGTCTTGGGCCAGATGTAGGTTAGCCTAGCCCATTTTCTTGCCTCCAATGATGGCCAGTAGTTCATGCTTGGGAATATCTATTCCCCAGAACAATTTCCTGAATTCCCACAGGTGATTGGTTGGGGACTCTCTGAGACAGAAGCAAACTATATTTAATGACCTTGATGAATTTTTTTCTTTTCTTTTCTTTCCATAAATTTCTCCAGCTATTTCTGAACTCAAGTGCTCAGTGTGTTTGGTCCCTCCCATCCTGTCTCTGCAGCTTGTCCCCCCAGGCCTGGGGGCTGGCAGAGGCTCAGAGCACAGGCAGGAGCTCTCAATCCAGTGCAAGCAATAGCACATTTGGGTAAATAATAAAGATGAACCTTAGTTTGAAAGTTCAGACACTCAACTCTCCAAAACCTCTAAAACCAAACTTTGCATGGAAAACCATTTCCCTTTCTCCCTTCCTTCATCCCCTGTCCCACTCACACTGAGGGAGATGAATCCAGTCCCCAGTCTGCCCTGCTGCCTTTCTGCCTCTACTTAAGGGCACCATATCTCAGGGTTCACTTTGCAAATCTAGTAACATAGCACTGACAAATGCCATGAGTGAAGAGAGGGCTGAATGGTGCCTCTTTAGCCAAAGGGAACTCTAGGTATATTTTCAGAGTGCAAACGAAGTTGGAAGAGCAGGAATCATTTCTTCTTCACTCCTCCATTTATCTGCCCAGTAAATGTTACAGCTCACAAAAGGCCACTGCTCTTAGCAGCTGTTTCATGGCCCCACCTCTGCCCTTTCCCATTTTGGCTGAAATACTTGTTCACTCCTCTGTAGCTGCTGTTTTTGGGTCATGCTAAGACTTCTTCAGCCCAAAACTAAATCTATCCTCATAGTCCACCAAACTAAGTCCTGATAAAGCTAAGCAGGCTTCACTTAACAACAAGTTGAGGTATAACTATTCATGGGTTGCAGTGTCAAAAGGATTCAAGTGATTGCCTGAGTTCAAAGCAGATGGGAGAAGTAATCCCAGTAACAGCGAATTTCAGTGCCCCATTTGCACACTTACCTGCCTGTTTGAGTTACTGTCCTTACCACACTGTATGTAACTCTGCCAGTGAGTATGAGGACATGTGCAAAATAAACTTTCAGGGTTCCTTTTAAGAGAAAAGTATTTTCTAATGAGCTAACTGTTATCTGAGAGAAGCACAGTGCTGTGAACTCAGCAGTGAGAGTTTGGAATTACCACTAGCAAAATTAAGCAAGAGCTCAATCTGCTTCACCTGCCCCCAAGTACAAGTGTGCTTGTATGGATAAGGAATTTCAGCATAAGCAGTTTTATTTTGACATATATGGAGACTAGAGCAGACTTTTGTAATAGAATCTGTAGATTGCCTTAAGCATAGGTGTAATCGCCAGCCCTCCAGTAATAAGTAATAATAAGCCCAGCTCTGGCATTGATTCATTGTGTGACCTTGGACATGACACTCACATACACATTATCAAACCTGGCAAGTGCATGCAAGTCCCACTGAAGGACAGAGGACCTGCAAGTACCAAGCACTCAAAAAAAATCAAATTAAGCTCCCTGGGGCTCAGGTTTCCCACTTACAGGGGAAACTAGGAGAGAGATCACTGCTGAGAACAAGATCTGAAAAATACACTGAGATTACAAAAAAAATATTAGCCCTTAGAGGACTAAGAATTTTCCAGACCTCCACAGCCATTAGAAGGATCCTTCTAGCAGGAGCAGATTTCCCAGCAAGAAGCCCCAAGTCTGTGATAGTCCTTTCCCTGCATCTTCTGCCTCAGGGTTCATGCTGGGTAGGGGGCACATGAGTCTCAAGCAGAGGTGCTCTGGAACCCCAGAATTGACCTGTCTGTATGCACTATGTGGTAATCAATAGGCTGTTCTCAGGACATATTCATAGAATCATAGAATGGTTTGGGTTGGAAGGGACCTTAAAGATCATCCAGTTCCAACCCCCCTGCCATGAGCAGGGACACCTTCCACTAGACCAGGTTGCTCAAAGCCTCATCCAGCCTGGCCCTAAACTCTTCTAGGGAGGGGGCATCCACAACTTCCTTGGGCAACCTACTTCCTTGGGCAACCTATTAAGTAGGATGTCAGTCTTCACTTACAAAACTAGCATGACATTACACTACTTTCAAAGGCACTTCTTAAAACAGGGCAGGAATAGAAACTGGGATAATGCAACTGGCAGTGGTGATAAATCTAAAATCTTCCAAAGAATGTTTAAGCCTTGTATCATCCCTGTACACCATGGAATTGGGCAGTGGCCCCCTTTTTTGGCATTGCCTTGGCGTAAGTCTGGTGGCTCAGGTTAGCCTGCTGAAGGCCATCGTGTGCAATTTTAAACAAGCCCAGCAATGTTGGGTTTTTTTTAAATGTAATGTTTATTTTATAAACATAAATATTTTTATGTTTATGAAGAGCAGCTGTTGGTGTTACGGTGTATATCCTTCCCCTGGAGACATAATCAGCTGCATAACTGGTAACTCAATCTTTGCTAGTGGTTTGCTGCTTTGCTGATAGAAGTGCAGCCCAGGGTTACCATCTACCTTTTAGGCCATTTAGCACAATGTGAAAAATTTCACTGGAGAGCCAGGATTAGCCTGGATGCAGGTGCCAAAATTAATGTCAAACCTGGCACCTGCTGTTTCCCCTTACCCAGATCCTGTGCATGACTATGATGATCCTCAAATGCTTGTTTTCTCTCTTTGTTGGGTCACTGATTTGCCTCTGTTCTCATCCATAACATAAAAAAGTCTTAATCTTATTGTACTAATACTTTATCTGTTCCAGTGATGCCTTTTGTTAGAGCTCACAGCCATTTTGTTGGTGGCTGAAAAAAGCTATCTGTATTAAAACTGGCATCCTAATTTTATGGCCAAGCTCAATAGAGAACATGACATTTACCAGAAGGACAGCTCTTTATGGTAACTTAGCTAAACAACCGAGCTGCTTCTATCACCATCAGAGCTGCTCAGATTTTTCTAAAATGATTCAAAGGCAAATAATCAGTTTTATGGCCATGCATTAGTTTAAATGTCTCGACAGACATGTTTAGGCATTAAGTTGTCGGAGCGCAGAAAGCAAAACTAAAGCAGGCTGAATAAGGAAGTGACAGGTCTTTGCTATGTGTATCTCACCAGCTGAAACTAGGTAAATTGTTAGTTACACACTGATCAAAATACACAGAGATCTCTGATTTTTATATTGTTAGAAAAAAAAAAAAACCACAGAGCCTTTTTCATGCTTTAAAAAGATACATTTACATACAACATAACTGAAGGATAGTGAGATTAGAGTCTATCATGCAAAATCTACATTCTGGTTTTGCACATATCCTGACTATGAATTTGTTGATCTTTTTCAAATTGTCACCTGTATGCCTCATAACACCATCATCCAGTGTAATACTAGACCACCTTAGCATTACCATAATTTTCTTTGAGGTTTTTCCATGTTCCACCATCTCTTCTCCTCTCAGTTGTTACAGTTGGCACACCACATCTCTCCCTTGCTTCCTTTCTGCCCCGGGCATTTGTAGTGTCAATGTTCAGTCTGCCAACCTCCCCTCTCCACTCAAGCTGCAAAACCTGTAAGCTAATCCTCTCAATCTCCACCTCCTTAGCATCGTTGCTACCTCATCTTTCCCCTCAAGGATTAGCAGGTGTTTCCTCCAAACACCTGCAGTTTTCCCCCTTCACCTCATTCCCCATATCTCCCTGTTTATCTTTACATCCCTATGGCACATTAGTCCTCTTCATTTTCAGTTGACAAATGTTCTCGTGTTATTCCTCATTCATCAAGCCCTGCACAAGTGTGCGCATCTGGCACCATTTTGACAAGGCACACCAAACCAAGAGGAGAGCTGAAGCCATCTGTTGCAGCTGTTGTTTTGGGTCTCCTCTGCCATGCTAGAGCATACAGGAGCCTTGCATAAAGCAGTTCAAATCGATTAATCACCCAGACATGCAAGGTATGCCCAGCACCAGCAATAAGGGCAGCTGCCGAGCGTAGCCCAAGCATCTCTTGGAAAATGCTTCTGTAAACAAATCTGCTATTTAATTTTTGGGCACAAGCATTAAGTATTCTGGAGAGCACCCTGCCAAGATGGAGACAAGAGGTTCACACCTCTCTTTGATCTGTGATTGCACTAAACTTGGCTCCTGCTCAGCAGACGGCAGCACTTCTTTCCATCTTTTTGGAAGAATGTGCTCCTTTGCAAAAGTGTATCAGGAAGGCGGCATTTTTCTGAGTCCTTGCATGAGCCACAGACATCACCCATGGTTTGCAGTTGAACTTGGGCCTAAAGAGGTTGAATAGCTGCCAAACCTAAAGGAGTATAAAAAGAAAGGCCTCCTGGCACTGAAGAGTCTAGAACAAAGGGAGATTAACAAGTTGAAAGGAGAGAAGTTGTTATCTCTGCCTTGCACACTGAAATGATTTTAGAGCATTCAACTTGGTGCATCATCACAACAGATCCTAAAAGGACACCAGATCCCAGACATGTGGACTCTCTGACTCTGATCCTGCTTTGGGCATGATCTATCCTTGTGTACAGGAAGGGCTCCAGAGACAACTTTGCCTTCTAGAGGTCAACTTTTTAGGAAAACAAACATTGAATTGTATAGAAATACAATAATTTCATCAATAGTAAATCTAACAGGGTGGGGGAGGTTATATCTTAAAAAAAAACCCTACAAAAAATTGAGTGCTGCAGAGGAGGTACAAATCTCCATGTACTCTTCAGCTGGGTACTAAAACAGCACGTAGGGTGTCTGCTGCCCTGCAAAGCTGCAGGAATCAACTTTTTAGGAAAACAAACATTGAATTGCATAGAAATACAATAATTTCACCAATAGTAAATCTAATAGGGTGGGGGAAGTTATATCTTAAAAAAAAAAAAAAAACCACAAAAAATTGAGTGCTGCAGAAGAGGTACAAATCTCCGTGTACTCTTCAGCTGGGTACCAAAACAGCACTTAGGGTGTCTGCTGCCCTGCAAAGCTGCAGGACAATTCCAGAATGACTTGTGCAGAGCCATGGGAGAGCATCAGTAGGAGCTCACCTTGGCACATAACCAGCTCAGCTGCTCTTTTCATTCCCCTGGTTTATGGCATCCAGACCTGACTTGAAAAGGTAAAGGGTCTAAGCTCTGTCATAGGCCCCCCTAAAAGCTCTTCCTGTGGGGTCTCCCACTGCCTCAGCCCCAGGAGAAACCTCTCATTCCTCAACATCTTCTGCATCTTCACTCCAGGGCCAGCATCCCCAGGGCTGCTGCTAGCCCAGGAGGAGCTACTCTGCAGTCACAGCCATCTCTGCAGTCATAGCCATCTGCCACCAAACATGATGTACAGTCGCTTCCCTGACTATAAAAAAGAGTTCCATTACACATGCTGCGGGGCATCGCAGCTCAGGAGAGGAGGAGGAGGAAGAGGAAGATGTTATAGGGGAGGCCCAGGGGATCCCAGAAACACAGCTCCCAAAGTCCCATTTCTGGCACAGTTGTGTTAAAGGATTGAATAGAGAAGCCTTTCAAATGAGTGACCTCTTGCTGCTATGTTGGAAAATGATTTGCATCATCTCTCAATGTGCCTGTGAGTAACAGAGCATTTCTGCTCCTTTTCTGGTATTGTGTTAGCAGCTCAAATTGCTCAGCTTTTTCTTGGTAGCTCAGTAGATTTGAGTGCCAAAATCTTATCAAGGACAACCCTCCTGCACAACATATGCCAGCCAGCAGTGCTTGTGCAAAGCAAAATAACCTGTAGGTCAAAATTATTCTTCACAGGGGTGAGATCATGTTAATGCCAAACAACCCAAGATCATTCTTCCTGATGTTTATGTGACAGGGACAGGTATGTCTACAGTCCTTACAAAAGAAGTAAAAACTTTCATATGCTTGCCATCAGTGGCCAGTTTTGAAATTTTGCAAGTGCAGATGGGCACTAGTGTGACATATGAAATCTAAACACAGGGACTGCTTGATGCGAAGCGTTGGCTAACACGGAACCTGGATTTGGGAGAACAGATGGAAAATAAAACTATGTTAATAGAATATAGAGTATGATAAATGACTTTTGGTTTTAATGTTTTCCAAAATCTCTCATCCAGTACATCCATACCTTCAAAGGAAGAAAATGTCCTCACAGGGTACTGCTGGGGTGTTGTTCATGCCAGGCATGTTCCTGTCACTGTCATCCTGAAATAATTCGGTTACCATTAATTCTTGTCTCCATGTAGCCAAGATCTAATTAACTACATGCATTATCACTGTTCATATGTTTATATCTACGATGATTGTTAGCTTATGCATATGTATGAGCTGGTGTTTTGAGTGTATAAAGAATGGAAGAAGGCTTGAATACTGCTCTGTCTTTGAGAAGCTTTCCTTCACATTCAGCAGGCATTAAGATAAGAACCAGGATGGTGATATTTTTTCCCTGTCTGGGCAGGAGGAGATCCCACCTATCCAGCAGGCACCAACACTTTTCAGGTCAGGTGATGGTATGTATGGGAGAGATATGAGGGGGACCTGAAACATCCCAGGGGAGAAAAGAGATATGCGAGGAGACATACCTATCCCTGAAACTATATCCCTGTAATGAAATACATGCCCTGGACTAGGTCTCGCTTAAAGATGAGTTTCCAGCTAAACGATATGTAAGTCTGCTGAGAGATTTTTAACTGGATGAAACGGAGAACAGAGTTAGAATAATCTTCTGCAGCTGTAAGTTTTCTTTATTTCTACACAGCTGCCTCTAAATAAGGAGATTGTACTGCTGATTTTTGGATTCCTGAATAATTTCATTCCTTACTTTATCTTCAAGACTGTCTGGTGGTAGGAGTGATTTAAGGATAACTGGCAAACCACTGTCATTCCATTCCCAAAGAAGTGATGATCCAGTAAACAGGGACATTGGACCATTCTCCTAGAAAAGATACAAAGCCAGAGGTAGCCAGATGTTTCTCCCTGAGCTGCATGGGACATTTTGAAAGTTGATAATGAGGCTTGGAAAGGAAGTCTTCTTCTCTGGAAAGTTAGGAAAGTGCCTCAACACGGACCCTCCAGCAAGTTCATGGTATTAGGGATGGTCGAATCTAGGTGAGGCTGCTGCGTTCACGGGTCCAGCCTGTAGCAAGGCTGAGGATGTATTCCCAGTAGGCACATGTGTGTGCGCACACACACACACACACATACACCATGGATACATCACTGGTGACACGGATCAGCACAAAGAGGAATCAGTGTCTTTGTTGGCACAGCCAGCACTCACACAAACATGAACAACACAGACAGCCCCATCTTGTTCCCCCTCTCTTGGGGATTAGGATTGAAGTCCAGTCCTGGGACATACACACTGTATAGGTCACACCAGGGGTTGGTCACAGGCACTCTGTCCTCTAGTTGACATCTAGCTCCCGCTCTCCTCCAGCTGCTGGCACTTGGACCTGTGAGCTCCAGAAGTTTGTAGTCCTCCTCTGGGTGCTGGTACTCTGTAATCCTACTGGTCTAGTCTGAAGCTTCGTAGCACTCACACAAAATGACTCAAGACAGAGTGCACCCTCACAGAAGCCAGTCAGAAATAGGATTTAGTAAAAATACAGGATAGATGGAAGCGATGAAATGCAGGACTCAGTCAGGCAAGTGTACACTCACCTGGACCCTTTTATCTCCTCTTTAAAAAATTGCCTCATGTCTGTTATCCCCCCCAATTCACCTTGATGCCTCCAATTTTCCACCCCTGGTCTTTCCCATAAGCGCTCCTTACTGAAACCTACACATTCCCACAATCCCTTGAAAGCTTTCCATTAGAAATTTCATACAATCCTCAAATTCTCCTTCCTGTGCATACCATGCTAAGTCCTGCATCCTGTTAGGCAGTATCTCCCTTTCCTGTGCATGGCTGTCTGACCCATTTGGCTGTCCCATCATGGGGTATTTCACACTGGTAATGGTCTAATCCTTCTCTTTTGATGGTCGTAGGGAGTTGCTGATTCAGTGGGCCCTATTTTCACTGCTCAGGTCACTAGGCTGACTCTATCTGTCATTGATCCTTGCTGGTTTTACTGCTTGCTGTGGTTGCCCCTTAGTCACATAACACATAGAAACCTAACGTTGCTCATTGAGTGGCTAGAGGCCAAGAAGAGCTTCCTATAGGGAGCCATGTTGTCTTGGCATGCCTGCTTACACAGAGGATGTCTAACCCACTTAAAATTACTTCATCACAGTAGAACAGCTGTATCTCCAGCTCTCCTTGCATGTGTAAGACAAAGTTTCTGCAAGTGAGCTTGATAGCTTCCATTTCGGATCATCCAATTTGAAATGTGTGAAAGGCACATGATTTCAGGGGAATCAGATGCTAATGAAATTCAACCTGAAAATTTCATCTTCACACAGAACAGGGTCTATCCCTTTCCCTGAAAGCACAAGTGTCATGTTTATCCTTAGCATCTCTGCCTCAGATACTCCTGAAACTGAAAAAACCCCAGTTGCCATAATTTAATTAAACTATCGGTTGAAATGTCTGAGTGTTTTATTGAGACTATCTGGAAAATATGAGCACAGATAATGGCATTAGCTAGGAATAATGAGACAGCTTGCAGTGTAAGACTGGAAAGGCCAATGTTCAGTGCGATCCAAGCTGACAAATCCTGAGATTACAGCATTAGACTGGTCCTATGTGGACTGCTGAAGAACTGAGACATTTTTTTTTTTTTTTTTTTTTTAAATGGGCATCCAGGGGAGTGTTCTGGATAATTTGTTACTCCTTAATGTGATTGTGTGTATTCCCTTAATATCCACTATTGATATTAGCTCAGCCAGCACTTGATACTGATTGAACAAAGGCATTTGTGAGAGTGCAAGAGCTGGATTTACTGTTGGCAACATCTAGATCACAGAGATGCTTAGAGAATTACCACAGCCACTTGGCCCCTTTATTTATACTCAGATGGCTTCTTTCTTTATTGACATTATGTTTACTGGCACATCTCTCAGACTGAAGTGCTGTCCCGTGAGAAAGAGGAGAGCTGTAAGGGAGCACCATGGCAGCTGCACAATGCACCTCTGAAAAAGCCACTGGGTTTATCCCATGTATCCCTGGTGGGGGACTATGCCACTGTGGTGGTTTCACCCACAGCTAAGACCACGTGGTCCTGCCCTCACTCTCCCCCACTCCAGAGAAAAACACAACAAAGTGCTCGTGGATTGAAATGAGGACAGGGACGGCTCACTCAGCAGTTATGCTCATGAGCAAAACAGACTCCACTTGGGGAAGAAAAATCAATTTGATTCGTTGCCATTCATCTGAGTAGCACAGTGAGACATAACAACCACATCTTACAACACCTTCCCCCACCCCTCCCTTCCCGGGCTCAAATCACTTTGCTCCCTATTTCTCTACCTTCTCTGCCCCAGTGGCACAGGCGGCAGGGAATGGGGGTTGCAGAAAGTTCACCATTGCTGCTCTTCCCAGCATGAGGTCCCTCTCGTGTTCCAACACGAGCTTCCCATGGAGTCACAGACCTCTTCGGGCACAGCTCCCGGCTCTGACATGAAGACATCCATAGGCTGCAGATGGGTTCAGTGCACCTCCTCCCCCCCACCTCTGGGGTCTTCTTGCTCATCATGAGCTCTCAGAGTCACACCTGCCCTCAGGCACAGTTTTCTGCTCCAGCATGGAGTCCTCCATGGCCTACACATGGGTATCTGCTCCTCCATTGAACTTCCATGGGGTGCAGGGGACCTCATTTACTTCTTCCTTCTCTTTTGTGTGATGATCCTGGTTTCTGAGGTTCTCTGTCTCTCCTCCCCCTCCTTCCTCATGGCAATGATGCTCTTTTTGTTCAAGCAGATGGTATTTTTTGTTAAAGTCAATGGTCTCTCCTGATGGTTTTCTCCCCCTTTTTCTTTTCAAACCAGTTCTTCCCCTCATAAATATTGATTTGAAGAGGTGTTTCTCTATTGCTAATTGGCTCAGCCTTGGCTGGAGCTGGGTCCACTTTGGAGCCAGGGGAGTTTCCCAAAGCTTCTCACAGGGGCCATAACTGTAGCTCCTCTACTACTACCAAAAGCGGCCCCACCACAAACCCAACAGAGCTGCATGGTTTCCTCTGGGCTTTACACCTTGTTTTAGCAGCAGAGAAACCTGTGACAGGGCTGTCACAATAGCCTTCTGCTCCGTCCTCCTGGCCACTTCAACCCTACTGAGTGGTCTCCCCATGCTCAGACCCTCCTGGCAGCTCCTGTCCAGGCAGGTGGATGACACAGCAGGTCTGCTGTTTGGAGGGAGGCAGCTGGAGGTGGCCATTAGTGAGGAGAAAGCAGCACTGTTATGCTTGCTTGTCCCTTATTGATATACATTGAATAAAAGACCCTCATGCTCGGTGGTTTTATTGACATACATTTAAAAGAGCCTCTGACAAGTGATTGGGAAGTTATGGCAGATAATTAGTAGAAAAGCCATTAAAAGGCATTTTATCTTAAAAGTAGCAAGGTGTGAAAACTGGTTTTGTTTGTAAGGCTGATCGATTGTGCGATGTTAGTTCCAAGGCCAGAGCACAAAGCAGGGCTGCTTAAGGTAAAAATTAAAAAGTAAAAATCCAATTTTCAGACTGAAGATGTTATTTTTAGGATGTGTGTTCTTGTTAAATGTGTGGATGTGCTCCTAAACCAAAAGGATGGGAAAGGAAACAAATGTGAGACTTTTGTTTCACACCAGTAGCCTGGCTGATAGGGCTTTCACACCAGGAGCCTGCTCTCCGAGCTCTCTCAAAAATGAAAAAGTGCAGCCAGAACACAAACCAGAGCATTAAGACTGACTTTGGACCAGGCCCAGACTAAACAAGAGCATGACTCATGTTAGCCCAGATCAAACCCCTACCTTTCCTGGATCTTGTTCACCAGCCTCTAAGACAGTCACAAGGACCGTGACAGGTTTGCAAACTTTGCTGTCAAATCCATGGGCTCAGGGGTCACCCCATTATCTGGTGCTGCTGCTGCTGCACAAGCTGCTGGTCACCTTCTGCCCCCCATGGCAGCATCTACCCAGCACAGCTGTGGGGAGAGGACATCCAAGTGTGGCTCTGAAGCCCCGTCCTGCCCCAGTGCTCCCAATTCTCCAGCCCTCTGGGAGCCCTGGCTGCCAGCTGGGCCCTGGACCGTGTTTCTCTGCAGGAGCTCCTGCTGCTCCCTTTCAGCTGCCTGCTGAGCCCTGCAGCCAAAGACCCTGCAGGCTGTTCTCATTAGAAATCACAACAAGAAGAAGAATGTAACATTAAAATAATCCAGGCATTAGATTATGAGGAAAAACCCAACCAAACAACAAAAAAATCCCCAGCAAAACCGAAATGCCACAATATCCTGCTCTTCTCTGCCTGAACTTTTTTCCTGGATCTTTCCAGGGGAAAATGTCAGTTTATCTTTTCCCCCTTCCAGGCTGTTGAGTAGCTTTCAGGAATGATCCACACTCCACTGAAGTCAATGGAAAGTTTTGAAGGTCTCTGAATCAGGCCCTGAATGCAGGGTGGTAAAAAGTGTGACCATCCTGCCCTACACTCAGGGTGAAAACACACACATCCCACAAGCGTCACACATTAATGCTCTGTAAGTAGTCCTCTCCCTTTCCCTGTTTCCCCATCACAGGAACAGGTCTCTCTGGTGATATGGTAGTTGAACCTTTTATCTTCCTTTTGAAGAAGGAGTTGGCCAGCTGAAAGTAGGACAGGTCTGGTTCCCTTCTAGCAATGAACTTGCCATTATCAATGGAGTTACATATCACAGGAATGTTCCTTCTCCTGGTCCTTGACAGCATAAATTCACACCAAGAGGTGTGGTAGTGACTCTGTAACCATATGACTCTTTACCTGGTAACACCGTAGGTCTCTCGATAATGCACTGTCTGCTTCAGGTTGGGCTGAAGAACTCTGCATGATCTCTGCAAATAGTCACCAAAGTGTCCATTTGGTCCAGGCCATCAATGGGCCTAAACCGTCTTTCAGTTTTATTCTCCTGTATGAAACAACCTTAGATACCAAAGGTTGACTTTTCCAATAGACGAGATTGAATAAACTTCTACAGACTTGAGTGCCTACTGATGTGAGCCATTTCACCAAAGCTATTAAAGAGGCCAGATGAGGATTTGGCCATAAAAACAGTCCCACATGCAGACAGACAGAGCAGTAGAGGCTCAGATGATGAGAACTGTCTTAAATCCTTTGAATCATTCAAACTACTATTAGTTAGACCAGCTCTGCTTCCCAGAGCTTACGTTGCAAATAGCTGAGGTGAAGGCTAAAGATCTACCAGTGACTACATAAGCTAGGTTTGGTACAGTTTTTGTCAGGCACAGCTGAGGATGAAGTTTACCAAAGCCTCTCACCAGATCCTTTCACAATGACATTGAATCTTGTAGCAAAAACCACACACTCCAGTCCTCACTTAGCACCATTTTCTAGTGAAAATGAACATCTTGTAGCTGTAAGGAAAACCCCACATCAAGTGAGCAGTTGTTACAGTAGCTTGACTTTTCCAGAAATGGTGGCTCAGGCAAATTTCAAAATTTAAATTTCTTTGCATTTCCCCAAAGCTCCTTTTTTAAAAAAAAATTATTTTTATTTTTAT
>NW_010332271.1:0-10147 GCF_000700745.2 Antrostomus carolinensis
AATCCCTAACATTCTGTGATTCTGTGTAATAATTAGATATAACTCTGAGTAGAAGTCAGACTTGAAAGTTTTCAGGAAATCTGCTTTGCAAATGATGGGGCAGCAATGTGGTGACTTAAACAAAGCTATTTACAATTGCCCATGAGATTTAAATAAAGCTGCTCTGATGGCACAGAAAATGTGATCTGTTATGGTTCCTGGACCATGTGCCAACAAATATATTTTCTGTTAATGACATTATTGCCAGATAGTGGTCTTAGGTCTGTACTACACATGTATAGAATTAACTGCTGGACGATCTTGTGTTCACATTGCAATCAAGGTGATTTGTTGGCATACTGTTGTATGCCCTTCACTAGGAGAAAAAATTTCATTCTTGAGATTGAGCCCAAAGGCAATTGTGCATAAAATACAACCTCTCCAGCACATTACATGGCTAATTTATGCACCCACAGGTTGCTTCATCATATCTGCAATGTATCCTAAAAAGCCACTTGGTCTTGATTTAGAGGTGTTCATGATAACAAATCCTTCCTGACACTAAACTTGTTTCAGTTGTCAGTAACCCTCCCCTGTCAAAATAGCACACTACTCTTGCCTAAGTTGTTCTGTCTTAGATTCTAGCTTTCATCTTCTGTTATAATTTTCTCTTATATTTTTATGTTGTTTTTCTGTTATACTTTTTCTCAACAGAATATAACACTGTCTTTATAAACCTTTTTAAAGAATCTTCTTAAAGAAACCTGACTTACTACATGTTGCAGAAAACTGATTTAATACCACTGTTACAGGAAATCTCTAAATGGTTACTGTGTTCTGGATTAGGATACCAACTTTTTAAACAGAGAAAGAAGGAATATTTCATGTGTCGTAACAAAATAAACTGCATTTTCTACTGACTATGAGTACCATGGACTAGCTGAGTTATGGAGTGAGAATTTTATCTGTATACTAAAAGAAAGGAATTTTCAGGATAACAAAGTTCCATGGAGACATCCAAAGGGAACGTTCTCATGCACACACAGTTAAAACTCAGTATCATCCTGTTGTGAAGTGATACTTCATAGATTTTGAGATTGTAGTACATTTGTCAGAAACTGGTTGACACAATCCTTGAGATCAGAAATAATTGTCTTTAGAGGTGAGTGACTGTGTCTAATGCTATATGTACTTTTAAAAGAGATTGAAACTTAAGTTCTTATATAAGCTCTTTGAACAACTATGATGGAAAAGTATGCCTTATTTCAAAGAGAAAAACAAAAACAAAAACAAGTGCCAATATGAAAGATCATTTTAATCAAGTATATATATTTTTTTTTTTTCAAATCTTAATATGCCCACATGCAAATGAGAAAGCTGCTGGTAACGTACTTGGAACTTGAAGCTACTGAATCCTTTTCCTAAGAAGGATGGAAGGGACTTCAAGATACTGAGTAGTTGAGCCACACTGTTCAGAGCAGAGGCAATTAGAGCAGCTAACTCAGGACCATGTCCAGTCAGATTTTTCAGCTGCTGTCCAGCTGGGCATGCCTAACATGTCCTGGTGCTTGAGGTTATTCCTACCCATGGGCAGGACTTCATATTTCCAGTTGTTGAACTTCAAAAGGTCCCTTCCAATTCATTTCTTCAGCCTATGAAGATCCCTTTGAATGACAGCACATCCCACCTGGTGTATCAGCCACTCCTCCTAGTTTTGTACTATTTGCAGATTTGCTAGGGCTGCACTCTGTCCCTTTGCCCAGGCCATTAATGGGGAAGTTAACAGTACTGGCCTCACTAAAAGTCTAAGTGACTGGCCTCCAGCTGGCCTTTGTGCTTCTGATCACAACCTTTTGAACCCAGCAGTTCAGCCAGTTTTCAGTCCTTCTCACTGTCCACTTACCTAGTTTGCACTTCACCAGTTTGTTAATGAAAAAGTTATGGGAGACAGTGAGTGTGGAAAGCTTTACCAAAGTCAAACATATCCACTGCTCTCACCTCATCCACCAAGCCAGTCATCTCAGTATAGAAGGCTATCAGGTTGATGAAACATGATTTCACCTTTGTAAATCTATTCTGACTAGTCCCAATAACCTTCTTGTCCTTCGTGTGTTTTGAAATACTTTCAAGGAGGTTTTGCTCCATGGACCTTGCTGGGGTTTGAAATAAGGCTTGTAGTTCCCCAGATCTTCTTTTTTTCCCTATTTGAAGATAGGGGTGGCATTTGCTTTCTACCAATCCTTGGGAATCCTCCTCATTTGCCATGACCTTGCAAAGATAATCAAGAGTGGCTTCACAGTGACATGAGCTATCTCCCTCAGCACTTATGGTTGCATAACATTAAGTCCAACGGACATATGTCCAGTGTAAGTATTTCCTAATATGATTGTCCTCGACCGAAGATAAGCCTCCAATGGTCATGGGATCTAGGATTCCTGAAGGCCTGTCCTGCCACTAAAGATTGAAGCCAAGAAGGCATTTACTACCTTGGATTTTTCCAGATCCCTTGTCAGAAGTTCCCTTGCCTCATTCAAATTTCACTGGTCCGTTTGTGGCAGATGAACTTGTAGAAGCTCTTCTTGTTGTCCTTCACATCTGCCACCGTACTCAGCTCCAGGTGGACTTTGGCTTTTCTGGCTCTTTCTCTGCACATTTGAATAGTATCTCCACATTCCTTCCTGCCCTTATTCCACCTCTTCCTTTTTGTGTTTGAGTTTTATCAGGAACATCTTCCTCAGCCATGCAGGCCACCTACTGCCTTTGCTTAAATTCCAGTACATGGGGATGGAAGTTTCTTGAGCTTGAAGGCGGCAATTCTTGAACACCGACGAGCTCTCCAGGACCCCTCCTCTCCGGAACTAAATCCCATAGGATTCTTCCAAGTGGATACCTAAACAGATCAAAGTTTGATTTCCTGAAATTCAGGACTGTGACCCTGCTTTTTGTTCTGTTCTCTCCTCTGAGTATCCTGAACTCCAACTGCAGCCAAAGCTGCCTCCAGCCTTCCAGTTCCTAAGCAGCTCTTCCTTGTTTGAAAGTATGTCCAACAGAGCACGTACCCATGTTGATTCCTTGATCACACATATCAGGAAGCTGACATCAATGCACTCCAGAAACCTCCTGGATTGTTTGTGCTCTGCGTTGTTCATATCAGCCCACACCCTCTGCCCTTTGACCCTCTGCCCTTTGACCCTCTGTCAAACAGTCTGCTACTTTCTCGCTTCATTATTAATCATCCTCTCCTTCCCCCATCACTCTTAGTTTAAAGCTGCCTTCAACAATGTGGCCAGCCTGTTGCGTCATTTAGTCAAGTGTATCCCATGTTTTCCAAGTAGTCCTTGGTCCTCAAAGGAGGTCCCATGGTTGTAAAAGCTGAATCCTTGTTAAAACCAGCAGTGAAAACAGCTGTTTATTTGCAAAATCCATCCAGTCCTCCTCAAGTCTTCCACCATCAACTGCAGGATTGAGAAGACACCACCTGGGTGCCCCTTAATCTTGACCATCACATGGAGTCATGTTTGATATGCACTGGGTTGCCCCTGACAATATAATTTTTGCCCCTGTGGAAAAGCAGCAGAGGACTGGACAAGCCTCATCAGCCTATCCAAAACATCCTTGATCCATGCTCATGGCATGCAGCAAACCTCCCTAGGCAGCAGGTCAGGTGGGCAGACCTCTGTCCTGCAGCAAGGAGTCTCTCACCACTGCCTCCCAGTGCTGCCACAGGGCTCAGGTGTCAGTGGCTCAGAGGTTTCATGGACACAGGTCCCAGCATCTCCTCTGCTACCAGAGTACTGACCCCCTTCTGGAGGCTCCATGTTGTAGTTGCACTGATGTGTTGCGATACATTATAAACTTCAGTAAAACCTTGCAAAGGCAATAAAAAATTGAATAATCATTAACAATTGTGTTGTGTACAGAGGTAACTATAAAAATGTATTTTAAAAATTGAGTGAAAAATTGAGCCAGAGGCTATTAACATTGCTTCTGATCATTTATGGTGGTTTATGATCTTGAAGTTATGAATCTTTGCTACGAGGCATTACCTCAGCAATACAGTCCAATTATCACTGATGGTTAATAAAACCCCAGAAGCTTATATGAAACTACCACTAAGTACGTGGTGCTGAACTTCTTGTTGTATGCCACTTCCAAATGAACTAACCAAACTATGTGCTGTACTCTTTAGTCTGAGAACATTTTGTTTTCTTTGTAAGTGTAACACAGTAGGTACTGAAGATATTTTGGATGTTTTCAACTGCCCCATTTTCCTTGCCTGAAATGTGGTCTCTTTAGCAACATGACACTATGAAAATTTCTTATTTCAGAAAAACTGTCCACATACTGAATTTAAAGGGCCAAAACACGATGGTTTTTTTGTTAGATTATATTTATCATAGCCCATAGAAAACAGAGTGGAAGAAACCTCATGGAGTCATCGCATCCTTGTCCACAATAAAACAGGCTATATCCAAACCTTTCTTGGAAGATGATTGTCTAACACTGGTCCTCAAAATATCCAGTGACAGAGAGTCCACAATGTCCTTGAACAGCCTGTTCCAGTCCTTGCCCTTCTCACTGACACAGTTTCATCACTTAGGTCTGAGCTACAGCGTCTGCAATCTCAGCCTGCTAAAGACAGAACAGTTTGTTCTATTTATTACCTTTTACATATTTAAAGAGTGTTATCACCCCCTCCAGCCACCCTTACTCTAGTCTAAACACTCTAAATTCCTTTGGCATATTTTTTTCCATATATCATACTTTCTAGACCTCTTATCATTCCTCTTCTTTGTACTTTTTTCCAAATTGTCTATACATTCCTTGAATAAAGACCTTGAAAACATAATGTTGTGCTCCTGCTGTGGTCTTATCATATTGAGTAGACATACCTTAGAGATGAAATTTCTGTTTATACATCTCAGAATGATATTGTTGTTTCATGCAGAGTTTGTGATGTGGTATAACCCTCCAAGCTTTTTCTGAAGAATTGCTACCCAACCTGTTGATCAGGTTATTTACACAGACTATTCTATATGTCTGAGTACGTTTATTGACCTACATCATATTTTTTGGACTATGTTTCCAGTTTGTAAGGATTGTACTACTGCCTTCTAGCATGCTTGAGGGTCATCCCAACTTGGTGTTATCCACAAAAAGAATATCTCTCTCTATTCAAACTACATTAACTCTAAGACAAATAGAAACCCTACTTACCATCAAGCTTTAGTCTTGCACTGATCTTGCTGTAGTTTTCTGAGACCATATTTCTTAAAATTGCTTATGAGAATGTTATGCGAGAAGCTGTCAAAATTCTGACTAAAGTCAAGAGTTATCTGGCATCTATTGACTCTCTTTTGTCCATAAGGCCTCCCACTCCGTCAAAAGTAGAAGTGAAGCTAGTTTGGAGAGGTTTATTCTCAACAAATCCGTGTTGGCACTTACTTACCTCCCTGTTATCTTCCAAGTGCTTACAAATAGTTTAGCTTATTGTTCCACTACTTTTCCAGGAACTGAAGTTAAGATAATTCCTCTGCAAGTCTCTGACTCTTTCTTTTTCCCATTTCTAAAGATAGGCTCTGTATTTGCCATTTTCCAGACTCTCGGAATTTTACCGTTCCCTTGTGTGTTCTCAGAGACAATTGCTAGTAGCTCGGAAATTATTTCAGTCAGTTTTCTAAGTGTCCTCAGGTGAATTACAGCAGGGCCACCTGATTTGACAACATCCTACTTGGCTGAGTAGTCATAACACTTTTTTTTCTATTCTGTCTTCTACTCTTTTTATTACTGATACTAATTTTGATAAACTTCTGACCACAGCTAATCTTTGGATGACAAAGCAGTGCTGTTGGACTCACATTTTCTTATGCTGCCATTCCTAACATTTTTACAAAGTTTATCTCCCTTTCAAGTGTTTCAGTAGAGATAAGAAAATGTAATCCTTTTATAAATAAATAGATCAAGACATAATTCTGATGTCACTTACAACAGAATAGATTGAGAATTATGTTCTCCAGGTCATTGTTGTTAAGGTGAGGGAAAGCAGAAAAAGCTACCAGAGAAAGGAAGCTAATTTGAATACCAATTTCTAGAGCTCTGCATATGTGGATTTAGTGCAATTAGGTTTCATTACTGATAAAAGTATTGTGTCAGTTTGTGTCAATTAGCAATTTTTCCAGTTTTAAATATTATAACAAGTCTGCAAAAGTGTTAAATAAAAGAAAAAGATAATGAGCAGACTTACAATACGGTGTCATGGACTTAATGAAGAAGTACTCACTACTTTTATATTTTTGAAAAAGTTAGTTAAAAATAAAATTTCCAAAAGACAGAGGAGTAATACAGGGTAAGCCAACTTTTTCAGGATCCATAAATCCTTACATAAATTGTTCTGATGGGAAAATCTTTAAATCTTCATCTTCTAGGAAAAGAAAGAATGTTGATTCTGGCACCAATTGTTAAGCATCCACCTATCATTTCTTGTGAGTTAACAAAGATGAAGACAGTTATGCACACAAGTTAAAGTTACTCCTTGTGGAAATATATAAAAAACTACTAGGTTTTTTTAGAGACCTTTATCTTCACCAACTTATTTTTTAGCTAACAGAGAACCCTGCCTTGAGAAGTCCTTTGATCTAGTCATTTCAGTTCACAGATGCAACACTCACATCCTAGCCAGATGAGAAAATTAAGGCATCGTTTGCAAATCTTGTCCTATTGTGGTGCTGAAGTGTGGGTTTGGGACTCTATTCAGCTAAAGCTCACCTGTTTGAGAATAGCCTGGGCCATCAGATAGTATCAGGCATTAGTTAGCCCTGGAGACACACTCGGGGTTTTCTGATCTGCCCCAGCTGGAAGTGACCTCATCAAATGATGAGATGGCAGGAGACCCACACTGGGCATTAGCAACAGGGAGTTACAGCCACCATTCTCCTTCCATTCATTATGCAGAACAACGTTGTTCCTCACTCACCCTGCTGTTTATTCCTTTTGTGTTTGGCAGTCACTGGAGGCTGCCCCCGGTCTGCAACTTGAGTATAGCCTTGAGGTACTCCTCTGTGAAGAAGCTCTGAGGCTGAATCCCTCGAGGGTCAGAGAGAAATAAGGTTTATGACCTAGGACTAAGAGGCTGTTTGCTGAAGTTAGTATTCACATTTTCAGAATAGGATGCCCAGCTCCAGGGAGGGGTGTGTTCAGCTACCATGTTTACCTAGTATTTCCAGTCAACTACTTTTAAACACCTGATTTTCCAGGGAGAGAAATACAGACCTGCTCTTCACTTTGAATCTCATGAATAGCCAACTTTTTGGGTCTTGACCGGAGAGATGATCTCTAGTCACCTGCTGTCTTGGACAGTTCAGACCAGTGTCTTGAATTGCCAGTAAAAATAGGGCCAGCTAGGATTTCTGCCAGTAAAACTATTTCTTTTGTCAAATCATGTTCAGGAAATCTGAATTTCCAGGATTAACATTTCACATTTCACAAGCAATTCTGCCATATGGAAGGGTTGGGAATTCCTGGGCTTCCAGCATCTATCTTCTGGTCCTAGGGCCAAGACTCTCAAGGCTTCCAGGCACCTTCATCCATGAAGAGGAAATGGTTATGGGAAAGAAAAAGTTATTTCCAGGGAAGTATTTTTAAAATTAAGTTTTCTTTCTACTTTATAGAGAAGACCTTTAAATACAGTAAAAGGTTTTCCTGAGAGAAGGAAATTCTCTTGAAGTTTTGATCAATACTAAGTGTAAGTAAACTGAGAGAGCAGCTAGGGCATGAAGGGTATGGGAAGACTGTCAGATTGTCTGGCTCATTCCATGTTCTGCTTGTTAGAGTTTCATAGTGTTGTAAATGTAAACCATATAAGTGAAATTTTCTGTGACAGGTGTCTTCCTTTAGCTGAATAGTTTTAGAAAATATCAGACAAAATAGTTCAACTGTTACTGAAAAACAGATAGAGAAAGATGCTCATATACATCAATAAAACAAAAATAAATGGAAAAACCTCTACCTGCTAGTCTTGCCACAAGAACTCCAAATTTGCCAGGAAGGTAGTCTTTCCATCAGAAAGAATTAGGGAAGAGAAAAAAAAAAAAAAAAAAAAAAACAAAAGAACTCTCATTTTCATTTCTCCAGGAGAGAGAATGAAGAAAAATACTGGTTGTTTGTGCATACATCACCCGTCTTCACACCCATGTTTGTGTACTGAATGAGGAAAGTTGGTTAAGGGTGGAAGGGGATCAGAATAAAATAACAATTTGGAGCAGAGAAACAAAGATTCTGCCACTGGGCAGGACCAGTAAGGGACAAATTTAAGATATTCCTTAGGAGCTGAATATCTATCATCTTTAAAATTTTATGTGCAGTATGGTGCATAATATATGTATATGTCTTGTATCATCAATATATCACAATTGTAGGAATCACATAATTATCTGTAGGCAATGAAACAATCTATTCCCAACACTACTCACTGGACACCAGAAGAGTCTGCAAAGAACCCAGGTGTTTTCTAGCACCTGAAGGACCACACTGGGGTCTGTGTCCCCTTTTTGCAACAGACTGTTTTGAGAGGGTTTATTACAGCCAGGTAGCTGCACACAGCTAGGTCAGGTCCATCTCTGCTTCAGGCCAAAAGCAGCTCCCGCAATGCAGAGCAGAAAGAGGGAAACACAAGCATGGCTGGGTGGATGTTTATCAAGTTAGCAGGGTCTGGCATGACTGACATTAAGCCAGAGCCAAGAAGCTAAGTCCTCCAGAGCTTCCTAGTTCTCTGCACCAAGCTCCCCAGCATTTTTGAGAGTGGCAGTGCATTAAATGGGGTAATGGTTCCATACCATTAAGTGTTTGTCCACATTAAGTTTCCTGGAATATTCAGGAGCTCCAGGGATCAGCTCTGGCCTGTCAGAATTTATTTGCTTGGGATATGGATGCAGGAAGCTCAGCCCACAAGTTTCTGCCAGATTCAGCCTTAATGTGTTCTGGTCAACATGTTCCACTATCATTATCCAGGATAACTCAATCTCATAACATATTGGATAACAGAGAATTGACTATAGAAACATGAAGTTAATTTCTAGCTCCATGCTGCTACTTGAAGGAGAGAAGTAGAGCAGCAGTAGTGTAATTTATGATCTTATGATCCAGCACTGGAAAGTACTTCTTGTCTCGCTGATTCAAGTTCCCTGTTACTTCAGAAACCACATCATCTAATCCTATTCATAAATTTACCTTAAAATTGCTTAGATTTCTAGTCTGTACTACAGCCCCACGAAAGTAATCACAGAATAGCATTGCTTTGATTATTTGAATTATTATGGTTTCCAGACCAAGTTCCTGGCTGGTTTATGCATGATAACTCTTGTGCCAACATTATTCTTTAACTTAGATATTTCTTCCCTTTCTATGTTATTTAATCTCTTGGTGTATTCATAGGCAGTAATTAAAAGGACAAAACAAAAAAATTATTTGATCTACAGTTGTATTTCTCCAAAGATATATTATACAGATCTCAATTCAAAGAAAAACTAAGATAAGCTGATACTTTGGCATCAGGTTAAGAAAATATTCTCATTGTCAAGCTTGGACAAATAAGTGAAATATGTGGGCTGGAGAATACCTATTATCTCCCTAACCATGAATATTATCCATCCTACTCATTGTTGCCCTGATCCAAAGAGCAATATTGCTGCCAGAGGAGAGGATCCTACAGAAGGCCCTGAAGCTCTTCTCTTAATGCGAGGCAGAGGTGTACTCAGGACAGAGCCAAGGTCCATCAGCATATCAAAATGGGGCAACTGTGGCATTCTAAGCATATATAAAATAAATATACCTCTAAGAACAAGTAAAATCTTATAACTGGAGACTATGACATTGTGCCGTCTTTTATGTTTTCCTTCTTTTTTCTTTTTGTGTGTATATGAAGAAGAGATTGTAGGTGTCATGAGATACCTGGACTAGACAGGCTCAACTGAGCCAACTGGGAAATTCACACAGAATCACAGAATGTTAGGGATTGGAAGGGACCTCGAAAGATCATCCAGTCCAATCCCCCTGCCAGAGCAGGAACCTATATGTGATCACACAGGAAGGCGTCCAGGAGGGTTTTGAATGTCTCCAGAGAAGGAGACTCCACAACCTCCCTGGGCAGCCTGTCCCAGGGCTCTGTCACCCT
>NW_010332271.1:10185-20756 GCF_000700745.2 Antrostomus carolinensis
TCCAGCTTACACCCATTGCCCCTTGTCCTACCATTGTACATCACTGAGAAGAGCCTGGCTCCATCCTCCTGACGCTCACCCTTAACATATTTATAAACATTAATGAGTTCACCATTGTATTTTTTCCATTTATTTCAGTGGGTTTTGGATGAGGCCCCTAAATTACCTACATGCCAGAGTGACACAGGTTCTTGGCTTACTGGATAGAGAAATTGGGGGGTTTTTTTTGTAAGTATTTGCTTCTCTTAAAGGGAGAAGTCCTTCCACCTATTACCCCAAAACCACAGTGTTCATATTCTTGAAATGTTTTCTTTAACTATTTTTTAAAATGTTTTTTTAAGCAGCCCTGCGCAGAAGGACCTGGGAGTCCTGGTGGACAACAAGTTAAATATGACTCAGCAGTGTGTTTTTGTGGCCAGGAAGGCTCACGGTATCCCGGGTTGTATTAGGAAGAGTGTTGCCAGCAGCTCAAGAGACATAATCCTCCCCCTCTACTCAGCCCTGGTGAGACCCCACCTGGAGTATTGTGTCCAGTTCTGGGCTCCCCAGTACAGGAAGGACATGGAACTCACATGGAGGATGTCCAGCGAAGGGCGACTAATACGATTAAAGGACTGGAGCATCTTTCATATGAGGAAAGGCTGAGGAAGCTCAGCCTGTTCATCCTGGAGAAAAGATGACTCAGAGGGGATCTGATTAATGTTTATAAATATCTAAAGGGAGAGTGTCTAGAGGACAGGGCCAGACTCTTCTCATTGACACCCAACAATAGGACGAGAGGAAGGGGTCAGACTCTTCTCATTGTCACCCAACAATAGGACGAGAGGCAATGGCCATAAACTGCAGCATAGGAAGTTCCACCTGAACATAAGGAAGAACTTCTTTACTGTGAGAGTGACTGAGCACTGGGATAGGTTGCCCAGAGAGGTTGTGGAATCTTCCTCCCTGGAGATATTAAAAAACCATATGAACAAAATCCTTGTTCGTGTGGTCTAGGAGTCCCTGCTTGAGCAAGGTGGTTGGACTAGATGACCTTCAGATGTCACTTCCAACCTCAAATGAAAATATACACAAATGAAAATATATTATCTTATCACATTATCAGAAACCATAAATTCCATATCTGCAAACAAGACCTCTGTTAATCATAAGGAAGAATTGCCAGCTGTGTGGTTTCAGCCATTTGGCAAATGACCAGCATTTAAATCTTGTGTTTTCCATTTAGACCTAAATTACAATATTTTTTGAAACACACAATAACAATTTATCTTATTTAGCTGTATAATCTTGCAGAGATATAATATAACAGTATATAGGGAAAAGACTGTCATTCTACTGATGGTGAAAACATAGTTTAATAACTAATTTTCAGAAAAGATATTTTCTGTTGAATTGTTATTACTCTATTCATCCCATAATATTAGAAAAGATGATTTGCCAGTAAAATGTTCTATGAAGCAATTGGATTTTTTAACAGGACCTCATAGCAAATGAATGGACTAAGAACTGAGGTGTTCAATTACATAATTTGAAGTAAGCAATTTTCAGCTTCAGATTTTGAAATATTTCAAACTTTTCATAATCAGGTAAAAGATGTTCTCTAGTGCCTAAGTTTAATATAACAAATTTCATGGAGGGTTATTGTTCTGAAGTGCTCTGAGCTAGAAGTCTGCGTGTGGAAATGGAAAGAAGAACACACAATTTTAACCACATCTCTGCTGTGTTCTGATTCAATGACCTAATAATATTGGATTAAAAGGTCTTTCAAATGGTTTACACTGAGGCCAGTGTATTTCACTGGCTTTTGTGGCAGATCTCCAAGGGTCAATTATCTAAGCGTTATCATTACAAACCATTTGTTTTATTTCTGTGTGAGTATACAGTAAGAAGAGGAAGGCTAAATGAACAAACAGTTCCTTCTCCAGAGGCAGATATATTGCCATCATTACTGGTATCGGACAAGCTGACAGCTACATTGGTAAACATCTGAAAAACCATACCAACTTCTGCCCCATAAGTGACACAGGAAAATGCTTTCCAAATAGAAAGAGACACCAATGCCAACAGGAAACCATCTATCCTATTCAAACTTGTGAGAAACTACAAGGAGCTCCAGAGGAAAAAGGAACCTATGTCAAAAATGCTGAACCAGTCTATTGATAACTACATTTCTTGAAAATCTTCTTTGGCCTGAAAATCAGCTTGCACTCTCGATTCTCACCTATTCCTGCTTCCCTGCACAGTTTGTAAAACCAGGGCAGCGTGCAATTAGATTTGCTTTGATGCCTCAACCCTGCATCTTAGGAGTCTCAAGACCAGCAGGGTGTTAAAGCTCAGTTTGCTGGAGGGGAACCAAGGGGCTGAGTATTGCTGCCCACAGTACTTGGTCAGAGCAGATCCTGTCCCTTGCACCCCAGGAGAGGCTCCTGTGCGAACCAGGGCTGTGCAGCCCTGGCCTGTTCTGCTGGCCGTGGCCTCCCCCTGGAGCCTGGCCACCAAAACCAACTCTGTCCTGTAACAGTGAGGCGGGAGAGTTTTCCTCAGTAGAAGGATTAGACATTAGTAAATGTTGACATTAGAGAAGTTAAATGGTAATTCTTTAAGGCATTCCTACCAAATACAATTCTGTTGATAAGATGTTTACCAGGGAAGGTGATTAATTTACTTATACTTCTTTCAAACACTCTAAAACTCACAATGTCTTTGAAATGACTTAATTCAGGAACATTACTAATAGTTGTTCAGTGGAAAAAAAGGTGAAAAAAGAAATGCCCTTCAAGGAGAAATGTGCTGGTGTACATACTAGCCCTGTGTGTATGTTAGATGCAAGACGTTTGTGCATGAACACCTACAGCTACATTATTTAGAGAAAGAAAAGTCATCGCAGCAAGGAACAATATCGTTTCTCATCTACACCTCCTTGCCAGTTAAAGTAGAAACTATTTCCAGAATTTTCATAGTTTTTATTTAAATACATAATCATTTACCAAAATACAATTTTGATCTCCTAATTAAGCAACTGGGATGTGTTTGTATGTTGCAGCTATCATTGTCTGCTGTCTAAATTTTGCAAGTTCAGTAGCTTATGCCCAAATCTGCCATGTAGGGGTGAAAAATATACTTTAAGAACTGGTATTCATTACAAGTATGTAACATATACATGTACAGTGGAGTTAATGGTTTAGTCAGAAAGTTAAATATGTATATAAATGTTTTTAGTCATGGAGTGCATATTTATAAATGTCAAAGATTACATTATGCTTCCCCATCTTATTGCTTAGTCCCTATTGCATTTTTCATTCATATCCATCATATGTTCAGTAACAGTCCTTTACAAAATTACAATTTTTTTTTCATTCCAATATTAGATAGTTTCTTCAGAAAGTGCTATCTTGTGGTGCCTTTTCAAGCAGAAAGGAACTTCTACAGAACTGTCTCATGTTTTACAGTGTTCAGCAAAATCATTTTCAAAAATACAGAATTCACAGTCACTTCTGCTCAGTTCATTCAGATGCTTTACATACACAGATGCTTATAGACATATCTCAGCCAAAGGGTGTGTTTTTTAAAAAATAAAATAAAGACTTTTCTTCATGTATCTTTGTAGATTTCAGATGCCTGCAAGACTTTCATTCCCTTACTTGTATCATTTTCCTAGTTTACTGAAAGGTCATTTAACTCGGCAGAGGATGTTTCTATTACTGAGCATTCATATGAAAAAAAAGAAGGGCCTCTTTGCCTCTGTAAAAAATTCTCACATCATTTAGTCATGATCAAACAAATTCCTTCCTGGAGGAAAACGCATATATTCTCATTACTTTCAAAAATTTATGAATACAGTGTGAAATAAATACTCGTTCCATTTTCAATATTGAAATGGAAGAACAGGGTTCTTTGTTCACATTGAAAAGTTCCTACTCAAATGTGCCTGAGAGTGGAGCATTCACAGTTATCATGGGGGTTTTTTTGAGCTGAAAAAATATTGCTGAGTACAGATACTCCCCAGAGTTTCGGCATTCAGGAATTCAAAGCTGGATTTTACTCTTCCACTTAGGCTTTTCCAAAACCGCAAGCCTGAGTCCCTTCAAACTTCATGGGGATTCCACTTTTGAGCCAAGTTTCTTGGTCATATTTGTGCACACCAGGGTAAAGGCCAAGACTGGATCGAAATGATGTCTACTGTTTAAACACCCTAACAGGGCACTACTGTACCAAGCAAAACCTCTTACTGCATTAGAGGGGTGCCCTGTGGGAGAGGTTTGCTGTCATCTCCAGACCTCCATTTTCACATTCCTGCCTACTCTCCAGACTGCTGGTTGCCCTCTGCTCCTGGGAGTCATGCCTTCTCCTGCTCCTTGTCATAACTCTGTGAGAAACAACAGGCAGTTAAAAAAGGGAAGCAGGGGAAGCCAACACATCTGTAATTAAAAGCCAAAAGAAAAAGCAGAAAAGACATCAAGCTGTTCTCATATGGTGTTTGACCCGAGTAAGTTGTTGGCAGTGCTGAGACTATCCCAGTCTCACTCCAGCAGTGATCTTATTTTGGTGTACCCCAAGGACTCCACAGCTGTATGATGAAACTGATAGACAAGCAGTACACTTTAATGTGTAAATAGGCCTGGCAGACATTGTAGACTTGGACTGTGTTGTTTGGGGATGTGCAGGAGCCAGACTGATGTAAGAGCTCAGTGTGGGCTCCCAGCCCATTTGGCATGGAAAGTGATGCTTCAGTGGAGAGGCTGGGACATGCTCTGATGGAGAAATGTTTTGAGGGGCACCTGCAACACCCTGCTCTGATACACACTGCAATAACATTTGCAACTCTCACAGGGAAGAGTTACCTGGGTGAAGGCAAAAGATCTTCAGTAATACAAGTGCTGCATATTTCTGCCTTGGAAAAGTGGAAACACTTTGCTCTTGGCTGACAGAATGATTCTGTTTGGACTTTTCAACAGTTTGAGCTTCAGAGTGTTAGAGTAATCCAGTCCATGTAATGCAGTTTACACAATTGGATTTCCAACACAAACAGGCACAAGCTAACCTGAAAAGGAAGAGATAGAAGACACCGTGCATAATTAAAACATGTTTGCAAATACATTTACAGCTTTTCCTTTTCCACTGGAAGATTACGTTACTATCAACTCTCCTACTGAGCTGATCAAGACACTTTTGTAATACATTAACAGTTTTACAGAAATTACGATCAATAAAGCACAATTGCTGTCTAAATCCTTCATGCCTTTGGATTCAGATGAGGATTAACTGATGTTTTTCTTCCCCTTATGTTCCAAATTTTCTCTAACAACAGAAGCTTTGCCAGTACCTACCATTGCAAGATAAGATACTTTGGAGGATCTCAGTTGTTGCTGAACTTGTAGACAGGAGAGTTCTTGACCCCTGCCTTTCAGCCAACTGGCTGTGTTATCTCACAGATCCTGCCCAGCAGTGAGAACAAATAAAATGTTGGTGACAATAAAGTTTGTTGATGTTGTATAACCATGGTATTCATATGGCTGCTGTCAGCAGTGGGCAACGTTCCACACAAGAGGGAAGGCAGGATCAAAATGCAAGGTTCTGGGAGCCTGCAACTGCTCCTGAGGAGAGCTGGAGATAGCAGCAGCAGCAGGACACAGGCTGCTGGGGTACGTGGAGTCCGACAACTCCAGATAGTCTGTACCTGGTTGCATGTCCTGGAGGCCCAGGCCTGGAGAGTTTCCTAAAGTCAGGAAGAATTTTAAAAGGAAAAGTCTTGCAAGCTGAAGGCATACAAGCTTGGTTTCAGTCTGCAGGAAAGGAAGAGATAATTATTTTAGCAAAGGGTAGTGAAAGCCCAGATTTAAAAATACCAGTGCAATTCAATACTATAGGTACAGAGGTGTCACATCAGAGACAGATTCAAAATCTGATTTAATTAAATTGTATTAGAGTGTAATTTTGGAAATATTTTACCAGAAAAAAGAAAAAAAAAAAGATAAATGAATTGTCTAGATGATAGGAAATGTTTTACAAGGAAATATGAAAAGATATTAGCAATAACAGACAGTTGTTTGGGTTCTTGCCTGGAATATTTCTATTAAATACACATATGGTAGAATTGCAGGAGGATGCTCTACACAGTCTAGGTCACATCTTATGAGGATGTGGCAAAGCAGTGTACGGTAACTAAGGACCAGTCCAGTCTGCATCTTGGTAAACAGAAGCTAAATTTATTATAGTCTCAGCTCAGTTATGCTAATGTGTTCAATAGAAGCAGTGAAAAGGAAGATTCAAGCTGTGTCCTCTCCAGGGTATCACATCCTGGCTCCTCTTCTGTGGACAGAAGTAATCCCAGAGGTAAGTTAAAACTCATCATGCACAACATAGGTAGAGTCCCAAGACCTCAACTAAGCAAAACCTTTCAGCACATGCTTAACTTTATGCATGTGAGTATCACTTCTAAGGACCAACACTCAGGTGTTAGAAATAAGGCCTGTACTTAAAGATTTTCTTGGATCAGTTCCTAACCTCTTCTTACTACAATGAAAGGTCCATCAGCCCTGAAGGGTCCAAGTAGCAAGGGGTCTGTTAATTTAGAGTTGGCCTTGCTTCCCAACTTGAAGGCAGTAGGCAGGCTTAGCAAGGCACAGCCTCAATGATTGTTTTATTTACAGTCTGTCCCATGGGATTACGGGGCCAGCTTTAACAAGCTGGTAGGCTTTCTTCAGCAGTTTGCAACAGAACTTCAGCATATCCCTGGTGGCCAAATTAAAAGAACCACAATCATGAAGTCAACCCTTTCATTAATTTGTTGAAACAAGCAGTAAAGCCAAACATACTGAGCAAGTCAGCCTCCTAAGTTATGTGAATGGAAGTTCACAATTACCAGAAAATTATTCTCTCTGCCTTAGGATCACATACATTAATAATTTTAGAGGCTCATTCTGGGGATTTAAAATAATCACTTTTTAGTCTGAAGCTGCAGGTATGCCCTATATTAGGAGTTCTCAGTTTCACTACCAATTTCCCTTTAAATATAATTATGGATTCTAGAAAAAAGTTAAATCTACTTGCAAAATTAGCTGTTAGGTTTAGATCACTCAAAGGTTATGGGTCTTTACATTGCATTCTTTTCTGGATTCAGACAGGGAATATGATTAAGGGCAGTCCAGACTACGATCAGACTCTTTATCCTTTTGTTTGTAACATAAGATACCTGCATCTGTACTCCCAAGAATGGTTCCCATTCGGGAAGCCTGGGTTCAGGTATGTGCCCTAACCACATCCTACTTTTGTGATAGACTAAGGTGCTGTTCTAGAAGAGGCCCATCTTCCTCTTTCCTCTCCACATCTCAATTTCTGTGCTAGGGAAATTAAAGTGAATGGCTCAGAGATGATCATGATATGTTCATAACAAGGACCTGTTCTGGAAAAGGATTCAGAAATACTCGACAGCATGCATTAAAAAACAAACCTAGAATTTAAACTAAACACTGCCTGTGAGACCTGGCTTGTCTGCAGTCACCAATTCCATCAGAAACACAAACAGTGGTATGGTGGTTGTTTGGAAGTGAGGTCAGCATTTCAGAACTGCAGACCACACTTATTAGTATGTTTATTTATCTGGCTTTACCTACCTTTTCTTTTTTTGTTAGCAAATTCCTAGTTCTGGCATCATTCATCAGTGTGTCAAACATATTTGGTCTTCATTGATTTAATCAAAACATCAGCACCTGACATATCTTGTGTTATTGGTCCCCTCCCATGATCTTGTAGTGCTAAGCAGAAATTCGTGTCTGATGTTATTGTCTTTCCCAGGCAAGGTTTTAGCCTTGCAATTCCTTTTTCCAGCACTAAGTCTAAATTAACCTATTTCTTGTGAGCAACTATATGCAGACGTATTTAAAGTTCATAATCCAAACCATCATCAGTTTATATTACCTATTTGGTTTGCTGAAATTCTAGTTCATCTCAAATGGTGTTGATTCATATTTTCCAAAATTATTAGTAAATCCTTGTATGGTCTCTATGTCGCATCCACCTGCCTTCAAGTGACATAGTTCATTCCTTTGTGTTGCATGAAGAAGTTATACAACAGGTAGTTATACTACTACTACTAATTTTGTTTGCAAAAATAATACATCACAGCTTGCAGGAAGAGAGACAGATACATTTTAAGCTTGTATTCAGCTTGAATTTGCAAGTAAAGTGGGAAGAATGGGAACAGGAGAGGACTCAGATTTATACAACCTATATACTATCTTATACAAAAAACACTTCAGTCTTTGTTTTTGTTGATTTGTGACAGGCAGAGTGGGAAGCTACACTCAGATGTATACAAAGAAATATATATAGAAAGACAGTTAACATGTTGCTCCCTTGAGCTGGCTCATCCATTTACTTCAGCTGTGCAAGTGTTCCCTTGAGGAAAGATCTGGGCATACTCACACACACAAATATGATATTGAAACAGCAGCAAGAACCTTACCTAAAATAATCTTTGACATTCAGAGTTAACACCATCATCACTAGACAAGCCAATGCATTTCAGAGACCTATTGACAGATGGCAACATTATTTTTCCAGCTGCACTTTGCTTTCATTAGTCTGCTTACAGATGAAAGTAGCATCAGTGCCTGAAGGTGTAACTATGATATACCCAAGATGTTGTTTCGAAACCTGTAGTCTAACCAGACCGCCTTTATTTGAAGATTTTGTTAAAATCATAATATAACTTCCCTTTCACTGACTTCATAGTTTACCATACATGCTACTTTACTTGGAGTCCTTAAATACTTCATTACCATATTCATTAATTAACTGCATTATAACACTTCTAGAACTAATTGTTTTGTGAGGTGTTTGTTTCAGTGTATTTCTTGTTGGTAGCTACAGATTTTTCAGCATTTCTGCTTACTTTTCAGTCTATATTCTTCTAGGCATAGCAGTTATCTTGAAGTGTAAATTAATTTCCACTGGATTCCTTTTAGGTATACAAGTAGGTATATTTTTTCCAAAGAAAATCTGCACATAAACCACAAAAGTACTTTATTTTAAGCTAGAATGAATTATAAGCAAACAAACATCTGAGAAATCACTCTTCTCAAATATACTCTCAAAATTTATTTGAAACAAATACAGTTCTTGGTAGGTGTAGATACTTTTAAGGGCACCAAAAGCAACTTAAAACTTTCTGTAAGGTATATTGACTTTCTTTTTTGCTCCAAACAAAACTTTCTTTTTCATATGCTTTCCAAAACTCATATCTGATTTCCTATCTTTTTAGGTGTCCCTAAGCCAAATATTTTAACATGGGTTGCAATGCTCCTGGGCTAGCAAAAATAAGACATCCAGCACCTCTTATACTACCAGGGCTCCAAAGAGATGATCATCTGATGAGGTTTTTTTAATGAAGCTTGTGAGTGAACACACAAAATTGACTGACTGCTAGCAAATGTGTAGATTGTTGTTTCATAAGTGTGTATAGTGTTTGAATGTTTTGTCCATTCCTTAACAAAGCTTTTTATTTAAAGGAGGCTATTGATGCAATAACACTTATAAAAAACTTCTCCAAGAAAGAAATTGCTGCAGCATTGCATAGTACTGACTGCTTGCCACAAATAGGCAATTTTAATCAGTTTTAATCAAACTTCAGTCAAGATTTGGGAAAGCTGTGACATTTCAGATTGGTGTGAGTAGAGGCAGAAAACTCCACTTAGAGGGATTTAGATGGAGGCAGAAGGCAAATCTGTAAAGGTGCCACTTTCTGTCATCTGTGTGTTAACAGCTGGGTTTGGATGCTTCATAGCATCCAAACATATTTCATATAGTCAAAAGTATTGGATAGACACAATGACTATGTCAATAGCAGTAAATTAAAGGTGCTTGGGATTGTTCTTTTGGCAATGAGGCCAGCTTGCATTCAATAGCCCATGTCCAAAACCGCCTATGAGAAATTATGTAGCCAGACACAAACAACCTGTTTGGAATGATCCTTGGTCTTTCTAGTCCCTGAGCCTCACCAGGAGTTGTCAGAAAGATAGCTATTGTGGACCAAAAATGCACCATGGACCTTTCTAACAACTTAGCTATATAAACAATGCAGTTTCAGTAACTGGGATTGTTTCCTGGCAATTTTTATTTAACTGTGTAGATAAAACCACTATAGTTTTATTACAAAAGATTTCAGTGATAGAAACAATTACAAATAATAGTTATAGTATCACTTCAATATTTCAACATCACATTTTTAAAGTAGAGGTACATTGTCTTAAGGGCTGCGATGAGAGTTTTGTTTTAATGTTTAAAATTTAAAAAATAATGCTTTGCATTTTTAGAAAACAGTGCATCCAATTAAAATTTCATGAGGTTCCATTTCAGAGCAGTCTCCAGAGAGCAAAATTAAGTCATTTTCTCAAAAGTCTTGTGCAATATTTTTAAGGAAAATCTTAATTCCTTCATTAAATGGGCAGAATTTTTTCCAGTCCTCTTTTGTTTCCATTTTGCCTTCAGCTTTTTTTCCCCTGCTTCATGATACACAGAGGAAGTTCTGACATTCTTCATCTGTTAATTCATTTACCCCATGTTTCATTCCT
>NW_010332271.1:20772-43364 GCF_000700745.2 Antrostomus carolinensis
TTTCAGTATTGTCTTTGCCTGTTTTATGAGGTTGAGGCCAGACGTTGGGCATGCATAAGAGAAACATACAAAAAGCATTCTGGCCACCTAGCTCGTTTCAAGCAAAAGAACATGTGAATGTATTTTGCAACTGCTAAGTCATCTGTTTCCACAGTTAAATTATTGCTATCAATAGCACAATAAAAGACCTTGTTAAGAATTTTTGAAAGGTTTATTATGCTGTATTGTTTACTACATTAACTCTTCTACATATCATGTCATGCAATGCAATTACTTTTACCTGAAAAAGATGACTGAAAAACTGAGATGCCAAATCTAAATACTTCAATAAGAATTCTAATAATTTAACTAGATTTTTTTTTTTACCTTAAAAACTGTTGCATCACACTTTGTTGCTTATTATGTGTTCTACTGTAACTCTGAAACATTTACTGCCAAGGATACAAATGACAGGAAACCCAGTGATAAAGCAAGAAAAAATAAACACAATCATAAATTATTACATACAGACCCCCATGAGCTGCATTCTTACATAGTCACTCTTATCAGTCTTAAGTCACATAACTGGCTTTGATGGTTGAGTTAGCAATATGAAATCTATTTGAATAATAGTAACAAAGCAAATCTTTTATGACTGCTGTAGCTTGGTTTAAGAATGATTGTTACCTAAATTACTACAGTACGATATAATTGCTCCTCTCCTGTTCCATGTGGTTTTGAGAAAGACAGAAATAAAGAAAGAGTAGGTGCAGAAAATGCAAAGGAGCAGGGAGATGAATACTGGAAGTGTAGCCATAAAAAAATCTCAGTGAGAAATATTCTGAGCCAAGTGATGAATGGTATTTAAAAACTCTTGGAAGCATGAGTAAAGATGATGTTTCTTCTTGTCCAGTTCCTACTGCACTTCCAGAGTCTGAAGTTTATTAAATATTTATAAGATACAGTATCACATGAAAGAAAGAATCCTACACATTAGGTTTTTTAAATTCTAGATAGCAAGAGAGAGATGAAGCAACATTAATGGCATAATGCATATCGCTAAGACCTGTGATAACTCCGGGACTTTTTTTTTTACAAGTTCATTTCAGAAATTCAGACCAAAGAACTTGAGGGAAGGTCCCAAAACAGGACATCTCCATCCAACAAACCTTCCTCAAAAAGAAGAAGGAAGAGAATAAAGAGATAAAATGAAGGGTCATTGTTTTCCAGATGTTGATGTAGATACAAGATGGTCTTTCATGGAAACAAGTCCAATGCACTGATCTGCAGTTGGCCTGCCCAGATAAGCCACTTGTTGTAGCTTATTTTCTGTTGTCCATACATCTGTAAAAGGTGGCCATGACAAAGCCATTATGAGCTGCAGACTGCCTAGAGCTAACCAGTAAGAAATACTGAGCACAGAGGTGCGTCTGAAATCCCACTCCTTGCACAGCCTAGCCATCTGACTCAGTATCACACTTTGAATATTCTGGTACTCAGAGCCCCAGTTAATCTTCTGTTAATTTACCTAATTCATCATGACTCACATTTTTATAATTAATACTAATGGTGTTATCAGTAGAGACTATTTCTTCCATAATATTTTAGGAATCTGTCTGAATATCCAGGAATATGATATTCAGGGTTTGTATCTTCTCCAAGCCTTGTAGCAATCTTGAAGTAGCAATTTTCGACTTTTCTTCTGGAGCAGAATATCACAAGAAAATTTGCTTGCCTGGAAACCCCCAAGGTTTCAGAAACTCTGAGAAAAACAAGTCTCCAAAAAAAGTAATGTAAACTTAGGTCAGGAGAGACATCTGAGAGTCACAACTCATATAAAAATTGCCATCTTCCTCCAATTGCAAAACCCAGCAATGATTTATTGTAAAATTATGGCACTTCCATTTTGCTTTATCGTTATCTCTTCAAGTTTTTAATAGGAATGGGATAAAATCAAAGGAGGAAAGAACACAAAATAAAGAGTGAAATATTCATACAGGTGCAGAATCACTCAAGATGACTGCCAGTGTGAATGACATTGCTACAGTCTGTGGTGGGTTGACCCTGGCTGCAAGACAGATACTGACCAATGCTGCTCTATCACTATCTCCTCAACTGGACAGAGGATAGAAAATATAATTAAAAGCTTCTGCGTTGTGATAAGGATAGGGAGATCACTCAGCAACTACCATCACGGGCAAAACAGATTCAACTTGGGAAAAACAGCAGTGGATCCCACTTGGAGCCAGTTGGCATTGGCTCTGTTGGACATAGGGGAAGCTTCTGGCAACTTCCTGCAGAAATCCCTGTAGCCTCCCTCGCTACCAAAACCTTGACATGCAAACCCAATACACAGCCTAAGACGATACTCAAGCAAATGCAAGAATTAGTTTTTCTCACCCAAATTCAACTGGAAAAACCAAACACTTCAGATATACCTTAGAGATCTGCTTAAGATAGAGCAGCCCATCCCAATGGTAGGGTAGAAAAGTCTTACTGGAGAACAAGGTCTCTTTTTACATGATTTATTTCCCTTGACTTTTTAATGCCATTCCTATGGACATGGGTCATGCACTTGTCTCTACAAAGGATCTACCTTTGTGCTTAGTGACTCCTCTTCTGAAAAATTCTTCTCCATAACAATATATTGAAAGGAGAGCTGCTGTTGGCAAAGGTGGAATCTCCATTTTTTCAGGCAAGGTAGTTGTTTTCTTTTGTAAATAATGCCTCCTATTTTATGACTGTCTCTGAAGAGTGAGATTATATTCATTAGCATTTCAGCACATCTCAAAAATAATAAGAAAAAGGCTACAGTAAGTGGATATTAATGCTCAAATATCTGTTATTAGGTCACATATGTTCTAAATTGCAAGACTTGAAATAACAAACAGCATGCTTTCAAAATGTTCACTTGACAAATCATATAATTGTAATACATTTCACTACACCTTATTAAATATGTCATAAACATAAGCTATGTTCCACAAATGCTTGTTCTGCTTCAGGACCTGGTCAAGGTTGAGAAGAGCAAAGACAAACAAAAATGACAAAGCACATTAATGCACCATTTTAAAATCTCAGAGTAGTTTCAGTGTATTTGAATTCTGCTGAAAGCTGGTATTTCATCCTATTTTTTCTCAGTGACCCTGTATTAATTTCTCTATGTTTATATCTCTTTATCTTAGGTTCTGAAAAGTTTCTGAGATGTGTGATAGCAAAATCAGAAAGGTTACACGTAGATTGATCAGAACTGTGTGGAATAATGGAATAGTGTAGACTCTTGCAGATTTTTGACATGAATATCTTTTTTTTTTTAGTTCAGTTGATATTAACAGACAATTTCAACTCTGCTCCTGTTCCAGAAGACAGAATTTGATAGCTTCACTAACTGTACTATTTTTACAACTAGATATTACTCATATGTTTATTTCTTAAATAATCTTTAACTTTCCTACTCATTATTCTGAGTCTTCACCATACTGTGACTCTGACTTGTAAGATTTATTTAGGGATTTCTTCATTATATGAGCTGTTTAAATAAAGACAGAGTGACTAAGAGCTACAGGTTTAGTTCAGATAGAATTTATGGTCTTAATATAGAAACACTAGGAGGAATTCTTTGATCTGTTTTATTGCCTTAAAAATTTATAAATCTTAGAGACCATATTTCTTAGGGTTAAATTCTACAGACCCTATGGGAAGCTTAAGAATAGATGAGTACAAAAGCTGCTTTCTTAACTCCTCTCTGGAAGTGGGAAATTGATGAACAAAAAGAAGACTGAAGAGGTATGAGACTCCTCACATGACTAGCTGCTTCTCAGTGGGAGTTAGAGTTGCAGAATTTGTATTTTAATTTCATATACCAGCAGAGCTGAATATTAATATGAAAAGACAATTTTAAAATTCACAATTTTTTATTGTAAATTGACACTAAATCTTTCTGAAGATTACATTCGTCAGCTTCATTCACGGTAAAGTACTTCAAAGACAAAGTCTTTTATTTCACTGAATCAGTGAGGAAACTCCAGTGCAGAACAATGAAATGACTTTCCAGAAATACTGCTTGATGTATCACACTTGTTGAATACTCTCTTCCTTAGGATGGGGATGATAAAGTATTTAACAAGGAAAATTGTTCTGTTTTGTTTTGTTTTTCACAAACACCAAGTCTTCTAACTACTGTGTTGCTATTCTGTTGTTAGTAAAGAGTGTCTGATCGTACTGTGATTTTGTGAGTTGTTTTGTAGTGTTACATATTGTATATAGGAGGCTTCATAGCACGTTCATGTCCATACATGCACTATCCCTACTGTTTGGTTGGGGTTTTTTATGCATTAGCATTTATACTGCAAGTTGCATAATGTATCAACCATATCAAACCAACACATCACTTCAAATGAAAAAGCAAGTCTACTACTTGTGCTATCTTAGGGTTTTAAACAAACATATTTCTGCAAGAAGCTTATTATCTAATGAAACAGTTCGTTCATCATAAAGAAGTTTATTACTCTAGCTTTGTTCCTAGGAGTGCATTGGACAAAAATAATAGCAGCAAAAAAGAAATGCTACTACATAGAAAAATGTGTGGAGTTGGTTTCCAAGTACAAAAGGCTTTTTTACTACTAAAAGTATTGAGTTCTTGTTAAAGAACAAAAAGTCTAACATGTGGCATCTCTGGATGTTAGTCATAACTACTGTAAAAGAAACCTACTAAAAAGGCAATATCAACATAGAATTTCCCCATTACTATTTCTGGGCACCTGTGAAAAAAACTGTGATTCCAAGATCAGAGGAAGCACAATGCTCAACTATCCAACATGCAAATGAATGAAACAGCTTTCCACAGCCAGACTTTCTTTTTGTCTTTTCTTACCCACCTTTAACATATTGAGTCTTTCACCCAAACAATCTCTACAATGAAAAAGGCATGGGTAGTGGCAGGTACGCTCTTTATTGGTCTTGTCTAGTTTGTCTTTTGCTTACACTTTCTTTAGTTAAAATATGTCTGGATTCCTCATTGCTTTACAATAAAAAGTCCATCCCTGGCAGTTTCTACAGTAGTAGAAAGTATCTATTTTTACCTCTTTTCTGGGTATTACAGAATCACAGCCACAGAATTGCCTAGATTGGAAAAGACCTTTAAGATTATTGAGTCAAATAATTAGCCTAACACTGACCAGTCCTTGACTAAACCATGCCTCTAAGCAGTATGTCTACATGTCTTTTAAATACCTCCAGGGATGGGGACTCCACCATTGCCCTGGGCAACCTGTTCCAATGCCTGAGAACCCTTTCAGTAAATAAATCCTTCCTAATATCCGATCTAAACTTCCCTTGGCACAACTTGAGGCCATTTCCTCTTGTTTTATCACTTGTAACTTGGTTGAACAGACTGATCCCCACCTCTCTATAGCAATAAGGTCTCCCCTGATCCTCCTTTTGTCCAGGCTAAACAATCCCAGTTCTTTCATCCACCCCTCATAAGACATGTGGTCTAGATCCTTCACCAGCTTTGTTGCCCTTCTCTGGATCTGCTCCAGCACCTCCATGTCCTTCCTGTAGTAAGGGGACCAAAACTGAACACAGTACTTGAGGTGTGGCTTCACCAGTGCCAAGTACAGGGGTAAGAGAACTTCCCTGGTCCTACTGGACACATTATTCCTGATACAGGCCAGGATGCCATTGGCCTTCTTGGCCACCTGTGCACGCTGCTGACTTATGTTTACCCAGCTATCAATTAATACCCCCAGGTCCCCTCTGCTGAGCAGTTCTCCAGCCACTCCTTCCCAAACCTATAGTACTGCTGGAGGTTGTTATGGCCAAAGTGCAGAATCATGTTCCCTATGGGATCCTTTTTCATGTTTGCTAAAATAATAACACAAGAAATGGGAGACTTTTTGTTCTTATGCTTGGATGCATATGCCTCTTATCTGCTTCTACAAAAATCTCCATATTTTCTTCAGTGGGTACAGTATACCTAGCCTGGACTAGCTGAAAGAACACTATCCAGTCTTATACCTTGTTGTGTTATTCAGCTCAAACTTGAAAAAATATGAAGTTATCTGTGTAACATAGGAAGTAGTAATTTTAAACTAGTCTAATAGCTACCTCTGTCTTTTCTTATAATGCCATCTGTATTGGGTCGGGCTGGATGGAGTTAATTTTCCCCATAGCAGCCCTCAGGGTGCTGTGTTTTGTGTTAGTAGCTAGAAAGTTGTTGATAACGCACTGGTGTTTTGGTTACTGCTGAGCAGTGCTCACACAGCACCAAGGCTGGCTCTCCATTTCTCCTCCCCCTTCCCCACAAATAGGCTGGGGGTAGGGAAGATCTTGGGAGGGGGCATAACCAGGACCGCTGACCCAAACTGACCAAAAGGATAGTCCATACCAAATGACGTCTGCTCAGAAATAAAAGCTAGAAGAACGGAAGGGAAAAGGGGGACATTCTTTGTCTACAACATTTGTCCTCCAGATCAACTGCTACGTGTACGCCAAAAGCCCTGCTTCCTGGGAAGTGTCGAGACAGACACAGAATAAAGTGAAGTACAGAATAAATATTTTATTATTCTTTTGCTTCCACGTGCATGGCTTTGCTTTCTCTTAAATTACCTTTGCCTCAACCCATGAGGTTTTGGTTTTGGTTTTTTGTTTTGGTTTGGGTTTTTTTCCATCTTATTTTCTCCCCTCTTCATCCAGCTGAGGAGGGGAATGATAGAGCGGCTTGGTGAGCATCTGGTATTCAGCCAAGGTCAACCCACCACACCATCAAATGACTATATTCAGAGCTAATGCAATGCCTGATTCAGATTGCACTGAAGACTCTGACACACTCCCACTGACTTGGATGAGTTTCAGACCTGGTCTGTATAGAAATCCCTGTATTAATTTTGACACTGCTTGTAGGAAAGGGCATGTCTTGTGGTTGCTCACTCAAATCCTCTCTGGGGTGTGGATGTACTGGTGGAACTAGGAGCTGTAATCTAAATATTTCTGATAAATTGTCATGGTCTTCACCCATCCAAGAATCTTGCTGGTTCCCGATGACACCTTTCTATGTTAATTGGTCTAGAAAAATAATCAAAGCTAAATGTCAGTGTGTCAGTCCCTTCTCTGAGGGGAATGCATTTTGAAAGTATGAAACCATTGTAATTCTCTTCACCTCTTGTGTTTTCATTGATGATCAAGAAGGATATACAGGGAATCAGTTCAGAGAAAAGTATGTGAAAATATAGTTAAGCGTCAGGAAGGAGTGAGTTTAAAAAGGAAGAGCAATACAGCAGAATAGTTACACTATGTAAACGAGAACATGACAATAACATGAATAAATACCAAGGACAGAAGGCTGTACATGTGACATCACGACTATGGAAAAAGACCAGTGGGAGTAAAAGAAACGAAGTGACAATATAGACCGATATCAATCCACAACTCTTTTAATTGTGTTATGAACCTCTAATACAGTATCACTGAGAACATCTGACAGTATACTTGCCAGTATGTTAATTCCCTAATCTTTATCCTCAGCTGCCACAATTGAGAGTAGTTCTGTTGAAGTCAGTGCAACTATAATGATTATATAGATAACTTTCAGTGTCAAAAAAATGATTTGGATGGTTTAATAGGACTGAGTAAATAACACAAAATATTTTCCAGAAATACTTAGTTTAAAAAAAAAAAAAAAAAAAAAAAGAGCTCATTTTGACTGCATTTCTTCCCCTTTCTCATTCCTTTTCTGGGAAATGGTATATTTATGAAGGGGGAGATCCCACTGCACCAGCCAAAGAGAAGGAAGAATAAGAATTATGGAGAAATACAGCTTCCTGGACTGCAGAGAATTTCATTCCTCTATATTATTTTCATTGTTTAACTCCTAATCAACAAACATTTATTCTGGAAGCAGTATTCATGCAAACAGCACATTTCAAATTATTATTTTGAAGTGTCTACTTGATGTGACCTTTGAGAAAATATACTTATCAGCTGATCTAGACTGACATTCTTCCAGCTGAAGAAGACAATCTGTACTGTGCAACATGTGTGGCTAATTACAATTCATCTTCATTCAAGCTGATTGAAAACCAACTCAACTTCATGCACCAAAATTAGACCTGACACCCATATTAAAAAAATAAATCCAAAATGCAACAAGATTATTAATCAAAAAACACACCATGACCACCACCAAAATTCAGCCTGCTAGAGCCGGAGGTTTTCAGTGAAATCAGAAGACAGTGCTAAAGCAGCTTCATGAGTATCAGCTTCACTGAACAGTTAAGAAGAAGCACACAGAACTAAATTTGGGGCAGTTTAGGTAGCCCAGGTACTTGGTAGTGCCTAAGCCCAAATTTCAGAAGTCAGCTCAGGGTCCAGTTCTGCATCTTGGAACAGGGCAATACCAAGCGTAGCAGCTGGCTTTCTCGGGATTTTCAGATCCCTCCTGATGAGCCAAATGACAAGCCAGGAGCCAAGCCCTACTTAGTACCTCAAACTCTACAGCATACACACACAAGTAAATACCACGTTTTAGGGGCCACTATCTGCCCTGAGGCCAACTGACATAACCTGGTTCTCTTCCATATGGACAGCTGAACTTTCTTACCTGCTGAAATAGGCTATCCACATCTAAACTACCTGATAGAATACAAAACACAGTCCATTCTAAATCCCCAGATATGGCCAGTCATCAAAGATTTAACTAGTCTGGACCAAACTAAGCAACCAATTTTTCCTCTGATTGTTTCATTTACTATTTTTTAGCCCTAGGTTTAGTGTTCATAGAAATGAATAACCAATTTTTTTCCCAAGGAATCTGAATGAAATCCTGAAGTTCCAAGAACATTCGTAAACAAAAAATAAGAAAGATTTTAGTTCTTTTAATGAAATTACATGTGGGATGGAATGGACCATGTTGCAGAAAGGCACTCACTGGTCTGGATGGTAGATTAATTTATTTTTTGTTTTGTCATGTTTTTCATTTACATCTTTCTTTTGCCATATTTCACAGCTATCTTTCTTTATTAATATTGTTTTGATTCTTTATTGACCAGAAATGTCACATGTTCATGTGAAATTATTCTCAATTGTTCTATACATAAGCAGAGAATCAAGCAAATGGTGGGAAAGTTCAGGGAAATAAGGAGAGGGTGAAGATTAGAAAGAAGCAAATAGAAAATTTCAAGATACTCTGTGTTAGTAGCTTTTCCACTTCTGAGTGTGGTCTCAAATGAAAGTGCAAGTCATGACCCAGGTTACTTGTACAGGCTAGTACTCCTTAGTTCTTACTCTTTTTTTTTCTGTCTTTGGGATACAAGGAGGAATTATGGAAAAAATATACTGCGAAGGCAAATAATAGGAAGCAGAGCTACTATAAAGCCCAGTGTTGGTTATGTAAGATACAACAAGATTTTTTCACCTGAAAAGATAGAAACAGTTGCTTTATTTTAACCTCCCACAAAGAACTGTATTCATTCCAAGAAACCATAGAGAAAGAGAAGATAAAATAATGGTAGCAAAGTACTGATGACAGATATGTTTCAACAGTATATTAGAAATGACCCAAATAAAGGTTTTGGAACCTGAGAAGTCGGCTGTGTGACAAGTTCTGCTTTTCACCATCTCCGATATAAAAGTGGTTGATGACATCGGAAGTGGCTTACTCTCTGAAATTATAATCAGAAAAGAATTTTAAAAAGTAGAGCATTAATGTGCTTTAGGCATCATCATCTCCCATCTTGTACCAGGTGTTTCTCTTCAGAATCAGCATCGAGTAGAAAAGAACAAATGCAAATTGTCTCCTGGCTCTGTGGCAACTGACAGTAGAAGTGAGTAGCAAGGGTGCACAGTGGTGTACAGAGGAACTTCTGTGGGATACCTAAGAAAGGTTTGCTGAGTTATTGGCCAGTCCCCTCAGGAAGCCATCCTTGGAATGGCAAAAGAAAAAGAGGGAAAAGTTCTATACCGTGCTGAACTCTTACAACTATCTTCTCTGTTGTTAGCTGTATAGGCAGAAGTAGAACCAAAGATAACCAAGGTCTACATCACCACACTGAAAAGAACACATGGGTATTGATTACTGAGAACCAAGAAATACATTCCCTCAGCATTTATAGGGTCCAAAATGCCTGCATATCACTTATCATGCTATTCACAACTCCCTGCCTTCGGCCTACAATGGGATTTGGTCTATTTTATTAGTCCCTTTCTAAGATAGTATTTTTATGAAGATACAGCTGAAGGCACATATGCTCAAATTAGTTAAGAAGGCCTTCCTTATAAAAGCAGACATAAAATCAGGCACACAGAGGTGTCTAACATGCAATCACAAGGACAGGACAACTTACTGTGAAAGTGTAAAATCTGATTATTTCAATGTTCAGATTATATTTCCCTTGATTTCCAAGGATTTGGGATCAGACTGCCACTGTACAAGTAAAAATTATCCATCTTTCACCTTAGTCAGCCAAGTTGATAATGAAAACATGTGACCTGTAATAAAGGCAAAACATGGGATTATGCCAGAAAACATTGCAATGGAAGTGCTCAATTTTTAATGCAATTTTGTGTACTAGTAATTAACACTTAACAGATTAGTAGCCGACTAACTTTTTACTCATCTTATTCATAAAAGTACATTATTAGTTTATTAGTTTATTTAGAGATAAACCCCAGTCAGTCTTCTGCCTCTTCTGGAAAAGGTTAGAATTATTTTAGAAGGAGCAACTGAATTGGAAAAAGCAGTACAAGCACAGAAATCCAGATTCAAATGCAACTCACCCACATGGTTTAACAAATGGACTACTGAGATAATTTTCAAATGATCCAGAAAAGATCTAAGTCTATTCATTTTCCAAAATTTAAAATATCTGAACATATTCTGAACTCCAGTGGTACTGGAGTGAATTTCTGTTCATGAAAACTACAGCAAAAATGACAGTGCAGGATTTTCTTTGGTATTATTTTATCTGTGTGGTAGCATACATATTTTAATATTGTAAGATATGGACACAAGCAATGTAGAAGTTTGGATTATCTGAGTGAGTAATGGTTTTTGTAACTGGGACATCTATTTATCATAAAATTCTAGGTTGAAATAAACAGAACGCTTTCTAAATAGTCTGAATAGTCAGATAGCCTTCATTTCCCTTGCCCTAAACAACAAAATCTTTGATGTCAGCATAAATACCACAATATGTAACTAGCCCTCCGAGGATCTCATCTGAAAGTTCTTTTCAAATTGCCAGTGAATAGAAGGCTTGTAAATTGTTCCTGTGCACAAAGTAGGTAATTATGAATTAGGCGTACTCTGATGCTAATACCACTTACAGTCATTCACATTTTCCACTGATGTGAACTTTTAAAGACAGTGAAACTTAAGAGGGCACTAAAAATTAGGCTTTCATATTTCCTTTTTGTTGCTACATTTATAAAGTTTGGAGAAGCTATTTCATTACATGGCAAAGTCAGTAGTTTTACAAGCTTCTAGTCTTTCACTTGAGAAGAAAGTCTTCCTGTTTAATAAAGATGTTATTGTGAGCTTTGACAATAAAACAACAGCACTTAGTGCAGGTCTCTAGGTCCCATGCAGACTAGCAGGTGAATTAAAACCAGTCCTTTCCTACAGTCCTCAAGAAATAACCAGGAAAATTTAATCCTCTATTAGAGACTGCGCAGCTGAATTCCCCTCCTCCTCCCTTAAAGATACTATGTTTTGAGTCCCTGTTGCTGTGTCTTTTTAGCAGTAGTTTCTCATCATTGACATTTTTGGATGCTGGGATTTTCTGGAAATAAAATGAACACAGCTTAGAAAAAGTACATGGTTTAAACAAACTGTACATTTTAAATTATGTTATAAAGTTTTTTAATTTGCAAATTAAAATTCCTATTTTACAGATCAACAAGATAGAAAAATTACTTGACTTGTAAGAACAGAAATGAGAAAAAAAAATTAAACACCCCCAAGACTGGGAATATTTTTACCACAAAACAGTTGCAACAATTTCGCTTATTAGCCAAACCTACCAAAAAAGCATTAATAAATGACCTGTCAAACCATGAAACTGTTGGAGTGAGGAGCTGTGAGCCCCATAGCCTCAATGATTCCTACACACAATGGGTCTTTGCTGGCAGCTCATTTGCTCTTTTTTTTTCTTCCTTTCTAGTCTTCATACGTAAAATATTCAATGACTCTTTATGCAAATACTAATACTCTAGACACGAATCTTCTCAAAAATAATAATTTTAAAAGTCAGAAATTTATTATGCTGTATATCTTTATTATCAGGAACATCGGTAGCAAAATACCATGAACACTCATAATAGTTCATAAATAACAGGTTACAATTCATATTCTTTCTAATATGTGCCTAGAAACAGTTAATCACTGAAGAAATAATCTTAGTAAAAGCATTGCACTATTTCATGCCCCTTTGTATATTAATCAGGGGAAGAAGTATACTTTTATTACATTACGTGCCCCTTTTGGGTTACATATTCTGAAAGATTAATTGTCCTTATGATTTCAATTCCTAATGGCATAAAACCAAAAGAAATAAGATTCACAAAGGGTGATCACTAGAAATGCCATAAGGAGAAGGTTCTGATTTCTAGGATTTTTCTTACTGACATTTTACACTGGGTTTCACAGTGCTGATACTATACTTTAAGACTGATGTTGCTAATAAGACCACAGTCAAAAGTCACTGCAGAAAATATCCACATTGGTTTATTTTATGCCTGTGCTCTGAACCTTAAGCAGTTTTTTTTAATCACTTCTCCGCTGGAGACAAATCCCTTTCCAGATGAACCCAGAGATCGTTATGAGCAATTCCCATCCACGTCAGTGAAAAATTCATTTCCTAAGTTGAACTTGCTTCTGAAGGCCCCGTAAAATAAAGCAGTTGACTCTGTATTTGGCTGAAGCAGATGAGGCAATTCCTTCCACTGACCCTGCTGTGGGAATGATAGCTTCCAGCAAGGGAGCGATAGCAAACAGCTGGCAGACAGGGACAGTGGAAAGGAGTCACCCTCAGTCCTCACAGCATTTCGGCACCCACTGCCCAGCCATTGCCTGAGTCTTCTGGACACTGAGGAGTGAAGGATTTGCCTTCCCTTTCTTGTCCATGTCAGTCTATTTGTAGGGACCGAGCACTAAATAGCCTGGTAAAAAAGCATTAGCCAGTCACTTCCTACCCCTATGCTGCAACATTTCCCAGTACTAAAGAAGGGGTGAGATATTTTGCATTACTTGGTTCTGGACTACGCCTATCTTCTAGATCACTCCCTGTTATATGAAAATAGATTATTTTAAAATTATTTTTCAGATGTATGCACTGTACTATTTTAGACAGATTTCTACAAAGGAATCTTGTTGTGATAAACCATTTGCCCACAATACTTTTCTTACTTTACTGACATTTTTTTTACTGCTTTTGATTTTCTACAGCTTAACTGCCTCATCCTATATCACTGAAATCAATGGAAGTTTTAAAATTAATTTAAATATATGCTTTCAAAAAAGTAGCCAAGAAGACAAGAGCAGACCTGCATTCTCAGCACCATCTGATGTCACCATAAATGTATAAAAGTCTCCAAAATAACAGGTCTCAAATGTTCTCAGAACTCTGGTGTAAAATTAACATTTACACCAGCTGTTCTATCAATGTCAGTAACTCATCCACTGGAAATTTCAGATCACCCAAGTCTTCCTTAAAATTGGAATGAAATGTAATCCTCCCTAAGAAAAATATTTTCCATCTGATTTGTGCTTTCCATTTAGAATGTGTAAACAGTATAGTGTCCTTAAGACCTTCTGTTTTAGGTTAAAATTATGCACTGTCTTGAGAAACACCTAATTTATTTATTTTTAAATGTTTTGTCAATCCTTGGAACTAATCCTTGGTAACCTGGAAGTGCTTGCCACTAATTTCTGCATGAAAAAAACATGACAGGTTTACATTGCTCAGAGGGATTTTTTAGTAACAGATTTGTTATTCAGTTACAAAGTTTGAAATTGATCAGCTTTGCCTAAAGTCCTCCACTGATTACATATCTAATATTGCAATTTAGAAACGTCTTTGAACACATTGTACTTTCAATGTCAGTGATGTGAAGAATTAAAAAAGTAAAGACATTTTGAAATATACAAAATATGGAAAGATTTTGTTACACATTTTAAATGTCAAGACAGTTTTTGGACTATCTATGTAGGACATTAAGAAATGTTCTGGAATATATATTTTAACCTAGTGCTGTTGCCTGATTTCTTACAGCAAGCTTCCTATTTCTATTTCAGAAATGAGGACATGACAGTAACCCTGAAGACAGTAGCTTGATCACACTAGCTGTTCAGATAAAGGATTAGTGCTGAAATATGTCCTTTCAAAACACTTTTTATGAACTACTCCTTTTTAATATTATCATTTCATTCAAATCCATGAAAATGAGGGCTTAAAGGGTAAGTTCTACAGGCTAGAATTGGAAAAGGCAATGATGGACAGGTCATCTGTCTCCTGATAGTGATTTGGTTTGTAAAACTAAATGAACTTACTTCAATGGCCTTCTGACCTATGTACTTCCCTTGTCTTAAAACACACCCCAAATATTTCCAAATCATGTGCCTTTATAAAAAGGAAGATAAAGAAATATCTTTTTGTCCTAGTGTTACAAACACCTTACGTGCAATTTGGTTTTTGGCATGAATTCCATGACCTCATTACATATCAGAAATTGCCATGTTTTTTGAATGTCACTCATCACTGGACTGCATCACCTCCCTCATTTAATCTCTGAAATGCTGACAGACAGATTGGGATGTTCAGCTTGAATGGAGAAGCTCAAACTGGTAATACGTTGGAAAGCTGTTCACTTCTTTATGTGTTAATTTGTTTGATTTGCTATCACATGCTTGTGTGAGGAAGCTTTAACATTGGCTACTCCTTAAAGTCAATCTAAGGTAAAAAGAAAATACAAAAACTTATTTGCATGACCTGTATTAAGAAGTCCCTCATAAGAGGACTCACCTAGAGTTGCTTGTTTTTCTCCACTGGCCATAAAGGGAAACTCATGTGTCTAAGCTAAGACAGATGATCCCACCCTCAGTATATACATTTCAATGTGAATGACATTCATCTGCTCAACCTTATATGTACATCAACTTGTACATAAACAGATATCCTGAGAACAACATTAATATTGGAGTAATGCACTTACCTTATTACTCTTTTTTGATTGAGATCAACCATAAACATCATCAGCATTTTGCGATAATAACAGATTTATTGTGATTGATCACCTAAATCCTTGACCTGCATATTCCAGATAGAAATTCTTATCAGTCTTTTTTATTCAGTGCTCACATTAAACCATTTCTCTCATTCAGTTGCAACAAAATTTTTTCTATGGGATTTAAGAAATCATTTTCACCAATCAAATACTTAATTTTGATAATCAAATGAGCTCTTATAGTAGTAGCTGCAAAATCCCTGCAGTCCAAAGAATGGTTATAAAAACAATCCCTTGAGCAACCAAGCATAGCAAGGAAATTAATAACTATCTTGTTTGATTTATGGGCAACTTACAGAGAAAAAAAGCCTGTAATTGGATACAATATATACATCATATACTACGAATTGCTGAAGGACTGACAGATCATCTACTCTGGCCACCTGCAAATCATAGGCATCAGTATCATATTGCAGCAACAACCCATGGAGAAGAATTTATATTCTAAAACAGCAGGTTGGATTAGAAGACCCCATGGAACAATTTAGTGTTCTCACGTGTTCATTGAGGAGACGTCCAGAGCTGGATGTTGGGAAAAGCTGAATACATTTTTATATCTGAATTCTCTCCTTCTTTGAGGCTTACTTGATTGCTCATTATTTCATCTTATTCCTTTGAGACAGAGCCCATAGTTCTCTCCTGAGTAAAGCATCTAACCCAAAAACGCTCATTCTTGAAAAACATGGCCAAAGTAGTTTCCAGTTTATTTGACCTATGGGTGAAAGCACGAAACAGGGAACTTGAGCTCCTTTTCACTACAGAGGAACGGAAGCAACTTGGATGCCCCAGGTCTTGGCAAACCTGTTATGAAACCCCCTGTCATGCAACTTTCTGTCGACTCTCTATCTAAACTTAATGAATCTTACATTCTTACAATATCCCGTTTTACATCACATTCAGCTTCCACCACAACCCACTATTACCATGAAATCCAGACCATTTCCTGGTCCAGGTTGTTCAGCACCACTGGATGCATCTTGCTTCATGGGCTTGTGTTTTTACAGTTGGCTTAATGCTCCAAGAATTGATCTTTCTTTACTGTGGGTAATGCTTCACTCCCACAAACTCTCAGGAACCTGAGATGTCTGAAGACAGACCAGACCTTACCAGTGAAAACCTCAGCAAAAATAGACAGACAAATAAAGCGGTGAATTGTAATATTAGAGAGAGGATTTCTTAACTTTCAGCACCAAATACCACTATCCTTTCTTGGATCAGGCCAAAACATAGTCTGCCTGAGTCCAACATAGGTGTGAACCTCCCAGTGTTAGTGGGTTTGTCCCAGTGCACTCCACACATACCACCCCTTTCTCACTGCTTAGACTCAGAGTCATGGAATGGGAACACAGAAGCTGGCAGAGCAAATAAACTATTCCTGTAATGTAGGTATATTTGAAAATTGCATTTAACCAATTTTGTTGCCACTTCACTACATAACTTGTAGTGTTGTACAATCTGCAAATGTGCCTAGTGACATCCCTACCTGGTGGCAGATCTTTTTTATTTTTCCTGTTACTAATTTCTTCCAACTTTAAAGCTATGTATTTTGCATTTTGCAAACTGGTGAGAAAATCTAGAGAGTACTGGGTGTAGAAGAGACAGTGGTAGCTAAGCTCCTCTTTGTCCAGTTTTCATTTTATAGCTGATAGTAGAAAATCAGATGTTGAGAGCTAATAAACATTTAGAAGGGCCTGACTAACTTATTTCCAAGTGTCTTGTATATTTTATATGGTCTATTTTTTATATTAAATGACAATGCTAATAACATCCCCAAGTTCTTCTTTAATATTAAGAAGTATCTTTCCTGACTTATTTAGAGAGAAGAATAAAGAAATAATTAGGATGATATTAAATCATGATACACCGGTCTACATCTACACTGGGTTATAAATATGCTCTGCAAGAGCTTGACAGATAATTGGCATGTACCATAGTGATGTTCTCAGTGTGTTAATGACTGCATCTTCATTTAATGCAGCAGATGCAATAGGAAACCCTACAGACCACTGTTGCTACGTATCTATAACATAAAGCTTCCTCATCTATCAAACTCTATACTTTAAGGTGACTAACCAAAATAAGGCTGCTATGAAGTATAAATCAAAAGGAACCTTCTTCAGTAAAACAAAAAAAAAATCACTCCCAGCAAATTAAAATTTTATTGGAAGCTTGAGACTTTGGGAATGAATTTGAAATATCTATTTATTAAAGCAAAGGATGATGTAAGAGAGTACTATCATAAAATACCTCCAAATCCATGAAATCTATAAAAATGTGACTCAGATTTTTTTTTTTTTTCTATTTTAATAGCCACTGTAGTACAATATGATAGTGTAATTAAGTAGGAGGGATAATATCATATAAGAGAAGGGGTTTACTTTCTACTTTTTTGCAGGAAGTAGCATAGCATATGAAACATCCTTATCACACATACGAGTTCTCTGTTATTGTTTCCAGGCCAACAATCTTTAGCTATTGCTGTTGCTTCAGGCTTACTAATGTTTACCAATACTGTGTCCAATATTTTACTCTAAATTTTTTTTAGATGAATGAGTGCATTCAAGTGTGTAATGTGTAAGACATCTGTAAAATCTGATCTGGCCTTCCTGTCAATCTGACATCTGAACTTCATGCTTCGGAATATGAGAAAATTGTTTGAAGCACTGCTTAACGGAAGGCAGTGGAAAAGAAAAGGTTTTACTCAAGGTAAGTATTTACTTGAAGGTGACTGTGATCAGGATTGAGTCATCATGTTAACTTGTAACACAGTTGTTAATACTTGGTAGCTAGATGGAAAGTAGCACCATTTCAGGGGGTAGACTGCTATTAATTCCTGAAATAAGGTGAGGTGCATACCTTGCCCTTTTACAGAATCCCTTTTAACCTTATCATTATCCCTGGAGTAATGACAATTAGCAACAGACTGCATAAAGAAACAAATCTAACTTCCCATGATTTTATGTAAGAATTTCACATAAGATAAATGCCACAGAGCTAGCTGTCAGTCTGCACCCAGACTTCTTGCCCCATGACTTCAGTGGAAATGGGTGCCATATTACTGCCATATAATTTTCAGATTCCTCTTAACTCAAGCAGTTTGGACTAATCCAGACTATCCAGTAGATAATATCACTGAAGCTAAAGAAGTTAACTGGTAAACTATGTCTCTATGATAGCATTCACTTCCCTGCTATGTGAAATTATTTCACATATGACAGAGACTAACAGACTTTTAGACTTCTCCTCTGCTTTGCCAAGTTCTCCCAGATATAAACTGGATTAAATTCTATTAGCTGTAAAAATTATTCATAAATTGGCTTTCAGTAATTTAAGAACACAAAAATGAACTTTTAAGGACTTTTTAAACAATCCCCACTTACTTAGAAAAAGTATTTTTCTTTTCTTTCTTCTATGCTGCAGGTAAATGAACCAGACTGAAATCTTAAAAATTATTCTTAATTTTTAATCAGAGTGCTCAAAATCTGTATTTCTCAGGTGAGAATTCAGATATATACTCTTCAAAACCAAAGTTCATCTGATACTTCAGGTTGATTTCTATGGCCAGAAATATTCTGGGTATGTATATGTATGAGATATTCAAAATCCTTCTGGATGTGATCTTGTGCAACCTGCTCTAGTCAAACCTGCTTTGGCCGGGGGGTTGGACTAGATGATCTCCAGAAGTCCTTTCCAACCCCGACCTTTCTGTGATTCTGTGTGATATGTATCACACGAATGACCAATCACATTGTGAAGCACAGTCTCTTCCAACCTACATGATTCCTCAGTGGATCAATGGATGCTCAGACAATAACTACTTCAAAATCTTGGTTTATCCATGAGTACCATTTTTTATATTAGTAGCCTAATCCTATCAGACAACCAGTCATTTCTGCTTGCCAGAAAAAGAAAGGTTTCCATATTCATTTATTCCTTAGACACAACGTGAAAATCATGCAGGTATCCTTTGGTCAGTCACCTCAGGAAGTCACTAAGTGTAGATTAAGTTTGCTTTACTGATGAAACTTTGCCCCAAAGCACTGTGTACAGAGCACATGTTTTGAATTGTCTGTATATGTATGGTAATAAAATGTTCCTTCATTCCTAATCAAAACACGTACTAGTACATTTTAGGACACTTTTTTTCTTAGCCAGCTTTAGAGTTGAATTATATATAGCTAAATGTTCCTTTCCACAGGAATTCCAATTCAGAATTTCAATTCAATTCTGAAAAGGCAAGCATCTTGGCATTCTTCAGATAGTGTGCATAACAGAAATACCAGAAATATGTAACATTATTTAGCAATGTGTGCATCCAGCAGACTCTGCGTGCTTTCCATGCCTGAATAATCTAAACCAGAATATACAATATGAAACGTTCCTCCCTATTACCCCCAGAGTGCTGGCATAACATAATGGCTCTCTGAACCCTTGGCACTCTAGGAGCAGCTGCTTTGTTCTCATTCATCCTGGGGCCTACAGGGCTATCTCTGAATGTTGAGATTCAACATACACTGACTTTAGTGCCTGGCTCTTGCCGACTGCAACCCACAGCTGGCAGAAAGTGGTGATCAGGCATAACCATCAAATTTATGTGTGGGGATTAGCTCAGTTCTTTTAAAGAAACTGATCTTAATTGGAAAAACAGAATTAAAAAGCAAGGGCTGTAAACAGGCATCTCTTAATCCAAAAGGAGATTAGAGCTTAGTCTCTAACTCTCCATAATGACTAGCTTTGTCATGAAGCTGACGAGTTAACAAGTTTCTTTGGCTTCTGTGTATCATTAATTTGCACTAGCACTGGACTAGGTTTTGAGAGAAAGGGGCAGTTTCATCATTAACGCTGTGGATTGGTGTACAGTAAAAATAGGATAATTTCCCAATTCTGCTACAGACACCTTATGGTACAAATAGTATGTTATTCAATTTCTTTGCATTTTTATTCCCCAAATAGCGGATAATACTGTTAAGATGCTGAAATGCTCAGTTCTCTGTTTCTAATATATACACTCATAAAGATGATGAGGGGCAGTAAGTATACAGATAGTGAAAATATCTTTACCCTAGAGAAACATCCACTGAATGTGAATTTTGTTCATCAGTAAATCAGCAGTCTAATGATTTCAGCAGTTGGCCATTTTGTAGTAAAACCATCAGACCTATAGTTTGGGTAGATGTCTCTATAGCTATTATTTAATGCAGTTGAGATCAGAATTTTGTCTTTCCATTTAAATTACCCTCATTACTTCTGCTTCTAAAAATAATATAGAAACAGATTGCAGAGGCTGAATGGTACGCTGAAGTACTAGCTCATCTATAAAATCTCCTTTTTTTATGAAGACTTAAAAAAGCATTTGCCACACTGTCTCTCTTTTCTAATTCAACAGCAGTAGTCTAAAGCAAGAAGTGGTGGTGAATAAAATAGTTTGCCAGATGAACTGAAAACAGACTTATATTAATGTTGGTTACGACCTATTTACAACGCTGGCTGCAAAATTCCACCCTCCCCTTCCTCTCCATAAGCCTAAGAGAACAGTTGTACTTAGACTATGGAAAAGTGACATTTTTCAAAGCACTCCTCCAGAGATCTGACTTCTAAGGATATTGTGCCCAACAGCATGTTGTGCCCTTTCATGACTGCTTATAATAAAGGTACTTTTTGTTCTTGCCATGGCTTTTGGCAGAAGATTTGCCTTTTTGTGGTTGAAAATAACTACAACAGCAGTATTTGTGTGATATGAGTGTGAGCTGTGGGCTTTGCATTGTACCTCAATGTGAGAACCTATGTTGCCTCTGAGGATCTTGTGTATATTAGCACAACACGGAGAGCTTGCTTTGAACACCAAACCTTCAAAAAATCAAAGTGGGTTTGAGATTTTTCTGACTTGCAAAGATACTGCAGCATCTCAGATAAATTCATCCCTTCCATCTGCTAACAAGCATTTTTTGTAACATAGATAAGCAAGCCAGGCTGTGGTCTGGACTCTCTCTTCTATGTTCTTGCTCCCTCCTAACTGTTGTCTAAGACCATATGTCATCCTTCAAGGGCTCCCACAGTCTCAGTCTGGTAATTTTTCCTGAGTGTTAAAGAAAGAAGGGATGGAGAACCACAAGCTCCCTGAGAGCAGTAGGAAAGGTGAAATTACTAGAGTTAGAAGGCAGGGCAGATGGCTAAAGGGTTTTTTAGCTAACATTGCAGAGATTGGGAGAATGTTTTGATTCTGATTCATAGAGATGTTTGTGGAGACGCTGTGCAGAGTAGATAATATCACCATCCTTCAGTACCTTTGGGAGGCATCAGAGTTAGGGTTATAGACCTGCTATGTAGGATGATAGGCTTCCCAGTAAACTTGCATAGAAAAAACTCTTCTCCTTCCTGACGTTCACCAGGGGGACACCATATGAATGGCAGAAGTTAGCAGGGAATATCATGGGTGTAGGCTAAGCCAGAGTGAGGTGCTAAACTAGAGTGAGGTTCCACTTAAACTTGATAAGAAACTTCTTTACAGTGAGGGTAACAGAGCACTGGAACGGGCTGCCCAGGGAGGTTGTGGAATCTCCTTCTCTGGAGACATTCAAGACCTACCTGGACACCTTCCTGTGTGATCTCATTTAGGTGTTCCTGCTCTGGCAGGGGGATTGGACTAGATGATCTTCCGAGGTCCCTTCCAATTCCTAACATTCTGTGATTCTGTGATTTGTAGAATATAAATTCACACTCTTATAATGATTTTTGAAGCATGCAATGCCTGTAATTCAAATGTTGAAAGCTGCGGATGTGTTTTTCAGTCTCACTGTGGTTATATCAGAAGGATCAGATCCAGTATCCAGATCAAAAATCCCTATTCCTTAGTCTAGCTGAGTTGCATAAAGAAGGCAAAAGAAGGCAGCTTGCAATTCAGGGTAATGTTGAGAGTGTGCTCAGCCAACATGCACTTGGCCTGGAGTAGATAAAATAAGTTAATTCTGTTAGAGTCATGAAGGGACTTCTGAAGCTGTTGACAATAATTTTCAAGCAATTATAAACAAAGAAGGTATAAATCCAGTTGTTGTGTGAAGAGACAAATATTAATAGGTCTCTAAGCATCAAAGTAGAATCTCTTACAAATAGTACAACAGGGTACAACTGAATCTTCACAAAGCTAAGCTTTCAATTATTATGCAAATATAAAGTGTTTCAAAGAGCTGTGTATGTTCTCTAAGTACCTAAACCCAGGCTAAGTTCATGTGGTTGAGTAGAGCAAAAGGTCTTTGCTTTGGCCTGACAGGCTGATGGAATGAAACTTCAGTGATCTTCAGTAAGATGTGTATAGATTAAAAGCTTACTACTGTTCT
>NW_010332271.1:43398-70278 GCF_000700745.2 Antrostomus carolinensis
GGGCTGATGTCATTGTCTGGAGCTGTTGGGACCAGATTTATCAAACTAGACATGCTGTGTGGGCTAAATAACAGGTTGCAAGTATTGAAGGCTTTAAATCTAAAAATCCTCATACTCTTTTGCTAACTTAAAATAAAGATCCACTTAAACTGGCAGTAAACCTAGAAAAAACATCTATGCTGACTATGCTTGCACCTACATCACTGGTTTTTCAGCAGCATTAAAAAAAAAGAAAAGTTAATTCATGCACTGGGAATGCATGGAGACAAGAGATTTCTAGCCATACCTCTGCTATTAGCAGAGATAATAAGTTTTGGGGTTTTTTTTGAAAATAAGTATTTGTTCTAAGCACAAGACACAGAGAACATTTGTTATTAATCTGGAGTTGTTTAAATGGCTCTTCATATGCATTGTTTAAAAGATTGCCAGGGTAAGTGGTCTATGCTTAAACCCCAAATGCACCAAAAGATAACTGACGTACACAGATAAACATCAGTGCATGGGTGGAAAGAAAGCAAATAGCTAATTTTTATTTTTAAGTCTTACCCACCTAATAAATAGTTTATAGCTTGTGCAAAATATTGTTTTCATTTTGTACAGATTTTTATTTTAATTTTCTAAAAATCTGCCTTTGATTATCTCTCTATATGAAGCAAGTGAAGAAAACAACAAAACAAAAATGTAGGATTTTCTTCACATTCCTTTATGGCTTCCAAATGACACAAAAGAGTTAATGGCAAAATCGTTACACCAGTACACATACTACACAGATTGCAAACTGCCTGCATCATCCTGTGTGGCATGGGTAGTAATGCAGACATGTAGTTAAAACACCGCTTCTCATTACTTCATGTAAAAAAAGAGACACTAATTTTAAAATTGCCATGGCTATTTCCAATAAGTTTCTGAGTGCATCCATAAACATGTTCTATAAAACTAAATTTTCAGTTTGCTTTTGGAACTCAGTTATGAAATATTAATTGTCTAGGCCGAAAGACATTCTGAATGTTACATAGATGCACACAGAAAGTATCCTGTTGCAATTCAGATTTTCTTCAACAAGCAAAACAAGTAGATTTTAAACTGATCTGTTCAATTATTAATTACAGAAAAACCATTAACTGCAGAAATATATGAATTTTCTACTGTATGGCAGAGTCTACAAAGTATTAAAAAATAAAACTAAACTACAAAAATTATTTCCACAGCTCTGGATTGCAAAATGCTAAAAAGTCATTTCTCATGATTCCTAGGAGGGACATAGCAGCATTAAAGCTTGATTTTTTTAGAAGGAAGATAACAGTTCAGTAGGATACTTTTCCTTCCTATTTGAATCTGCTCTATATACTTCATTTACTTTGAAGTAGTGAAGCTCTTTTATTAAATGTGTACGTTAAACAGAAAGTCTGTATAGAAATTACATTCACTGAATAATTATAAATACAGTTTCCCATCAGGTGATTACACTTGGAGTCATATCTGCTGAACAGCAGTTTTTAAACTTTTTAAACCTGAGGCAACTGCATAAGATAGAGTCTGATCTGGATTGGATTATAGTTGGTTGAAATTTTCTGGGAAAAAAACAAAAAAAAAACCCCAACAAACAACAACAAAAAAATACAAACATTTTTCTTTGGCAAAAAGAAGGTGAAGGTTACTTACTTGTAACCATTCTTCTTTGATATATGTGCTCAAAATGTACACTCTTGCAAGCCATATATAAGCCCTGCAATTGAATGATGTCCTGATGTGATGATACTTAGTGGAATATGAATTAAGCTGGTGGCCCTCTTGTGCATATGAAAAGGCTGGAGGACGTTTGCACTTCCAACCTCCTCTCAGACACAATTCCTGTGCCTTCTATAGGGACTTTAGTGAAGAAGAGGTGTGAGAGGGAGGCTACCTATAGCCCATCAGTTATCTCCCATATGCCTTGTGGCCCTATGACTATCAGCCCCTATACTCTGCCTATACTGATGGGCTGGGCACATCACCCCAGAGGAACACAGAGGCAAGCTCTTCAAATAACAGCATGACAATCCCCACCATAAAACTAGGTACTCAGAAAACATACAAGTAGGTATGTCAAGGCTTTGATTCAGGTGCAAATAAAGGAGTAATTTAAGATACTTCTGTGCTTTGAGGAACGTCTTGGTGATCAGAGGGCAGAAGATGGAATTATGCTGGGTGAGGCAGATCTTCCTCCAGAGCCTGGCATAAGTAAGAAAATTCTGACAGTAAGAAAACAGCTGGTCCTTAAGAACTTTTGCGTTTCCAGAAAAATCTTGCCTGAGGACTGCTCTAGGTAATTATTTGTTCTGACTTTAGCCTTAATTTGGGGTTGACCATCAATGCATTGCCTGTACTTAACCCTTTATTGTACTGGTGATTTATGCTGCAGGAAGATGTGTTTCCAATCCTGTATTGCTCAAACCATCCTGGTGGTAAGCAAGGATCCTTTATTTTCATTGCTTTCCCTAAGAGCTGAGAGTCTTAGCTCCCACGGGGATAAATGCAATTACTTTGAACTTCCAGGTGTCAGGAAAAGAGAAATTAGTTAAAAGGTGCAGATGTTCAGTTTACATTGGACCAAGTACATATATATGCATCAGCTTTCTTTAGGAGTTATTTGCTTATAGATCACCCACCAAACTCCGAAAAATTTCCCCTTAATGCTGCTGGGAAAAGCATGTAGCATACGCAGCTTTGTTTAAATGGTGCTCTAAAATATCACTGTTTGGGAACTATCACCTTTCCCTTGGCTAGAAGGTGAGGGCAGCTTTTGTTGCTGAAATTTCAGTGTGGTTAGAGATCATAATGAAATATAATTTTGAATAATCAAAATAAACTTATCCTAAATACAAAATGTGTATTTAGAGCTATTGACACATACTTACATACTCATCCAGATATTGTCCTATTTATTCTGAATAGACAACACCACTATCAGTAATAGCATCTCAGAACTCTGATAAAAAGTATAGGCAAAGCTTTAGGGACTTTTATTGTGGAAATGGAGGATGATCTCATATTTCTATATAAGTAGGATCATAGAACCATAGAATGGCTTGGGTTGAAAAGGACCTTAAAGATTATCTAGTTCCATCACCCCTGCTGTGGACAGGGTTGCCAACCACTACATCAGGCTGCCCAGGGCCCCATCCAACCTGGCCTTGAATGCCTCCAGGGATGTAGGTATCAGGTAGAACAATGCTAATTCTGGTTCTTTTAGAAAGTACAGGCATAATGTGTCCAGCAGTTATAAACTGTTAATGAAATACAGTTTTTATTTCCCTTCTTGTCACTTCAGATTCTGAGAAGTATCTTTGAATAGTATTGCAATTTTTGATTCATATGGAAGGAAGACTGGCTAGAATGAGGAGTAAGAATTAGATACTGTATTTCAATTATATTACTTTCTTGTATTGTAACATTGACATTTGACTTTAGAATATTTTAATTGAGCTTATTATTTAAGCTCATTATACATCCTTATATTTTTTCCCCTAAAATTGGTGAAACTGATGAAGACAACTGAATCTTTAATAATGTAAAGAAATTATTAAAATGCCAACATTACTCTATTAAGAAACTTTAAAGCTTGCCTAAGTGAGCATAACAAGCACATTCATAAAGCCACATTTATGGAACAAGTGCTGCATAATGGACAACCACACTGATCATTCTGTGTGAGATCATTTTTATTAGTGTCATTATAATGCTCTGAGATAACCAACTCTTAACAGTTTAATCTTAAAAATCAGACATATTCTGGCTGCTGTGATGGAAATATTCAACCACCCTTCAAAACAGCTTAGAACAGCCAGAATAAATAGCAATTGTGAAATATTGTTCCTTAAACTTAATTAGGTGGCAGATTCTTGTGGGAGACTTTTAGAATTCTAATACACAATTTACAGAAAGTATAAAGTAATTTTTTTAGCTTCTGATATCACAGAATGATATTACTGCTGTATGTCTTAAAAAGAATTGGAAATGTAGTGTCAACTGATAGGAGAGAGACTGCTTTTCTTTTTTTGCCTTTTGTTTCACTAAAAAACCCCCCAACTCTTCAGAACATAGGGAGTGTTTCTGAAGAGCTCTCTATTTCTTTTACCCTTGAAGTGTCCCACATTGTAAAAAACCCATTTTAAAAAATTCAGTGTACTCAAGGGCCTTCTACAATACCATCATTCTGTGGCTTCTAAGTCACATCAGACACTCGGAAAGACAGATTCATTGGAACATCACAAAGAAATGTAAGAGGGGGCAGTTGCTCCACTGTGCAGCCCACAAATTAACCCCACGGGTGCTTCCAGCCTTAGCCTGTCTATCAGTAGGCCAAGCACATGGGGGTTTTTTCAGAAGCAAAACATAAGTGTTTCCAGAGAAATTCAAGCAAGCGTGAAGTTTCCTAGCCAAGTTGTGTTGCTGCTCTCTTAATTTACAATTCTGAGAAAGTATTCTACTTAAATGGAAAACCAAACAGATTTCCCGAGTCACAGCCCCTTCTTCCATGTGCAGAGACATCTGGCATAGGAAGTTTTTACAAGCTAAGAGGGAGAACATGGTACCCTAATAGCAATGCTTACCCTCTCTTCTCTGTCTGAAGGACTCTCTCAAAAATCTTTTTGCCTGTTATTTGGTAAAAATCATTAAAACTACTCAGTTAGTTTTGGCTGAGTTTAAGACTGATTAAATCCATTTTGAGATTTTTTTTTTAGTGGTTTCATTATCCAAACTTGTATTCATCTTCTGTGCTCAGGAAATGTTGGTCTGAGTATAGGGTTCTTAGTTTCAGAAGTATTAAAACATCTTTCCCTTTCACCAGGGTTTTATTTCTCTCATTATACCACACAAAAAGAAGAGCTCCTCATTCTGTTGCCAAATTTTATTCTCAAAATAATAACAGGAAGCAGACTGAAACACACTATACAAAATAGATCTTTTTTTTTCTACCTAGCATATGTTCATACAATTAAAAAAGGGTTACAAGACAACTGACTTTCCTCTATAAAATCTGTCAAAGTGCTAAAAGTTAGTTCCTATTTCAAGGTCTTCATAAAGGCATATCAAATCAGAAGGAGTGATTACAGGTGATGTTAAACACAGAAGAAATGTTAAGGAAAATAAGGAAGATTTGAGTACTTAAAATAGTTTGATCTTTTATTCTGTTGGAACATCATCTGTTTGTAGATGGTGGGACATCTTTGCCACAATATGAAAAATGTTCACAGTATCACAATGGCAGACTAATGAGACATGTGCTTATAAAACACTTTCTATGAAACAGAGGGTTAAATTAACTAAGAATAAAATACACCTATATCATTAAGAGATTTACAAAATTCTGTGGCATGTTACAAGCCATGGCAACACCATATTTACTGGGCTATAAGGCTGCAGACTTTTGGTGTAGATTTGGGGATTTTTGGACTCTTCATAGTCTGTATCATACAGATTGATCAATTAATCTACCTACCGATCTTCTGAAATTTCATTCCCACACAAGAGTTCTTAATCTTTTATTGTTTTGTGAAGTGCTTCTTTATCTCTTCTCATTTCTAATATAACCCTGCTGTATATTTTCCCTTTTCTACTATAACCATACTACTAGACCAAGCTGAACTCAGAATACAAGGGGAGATTACATCATGAATGTATGTGATGACTCTAATATTTGTAGTGTTGAAATCTGAGTTTCTTCATGCTCAGTCAGCATCCAGAAGCAGACTGCAGTCTTTCTTCAAATAGAAGGATTTTTCTTTCATGAAGATAGGTAATAATTCACTAAATAGATGACTCTTCATACCCAGATGTTGGGTTGAATTATCTATTTAAAACTGAACTATTGGCAACAAAGTAGTGTTTCTAACTAGGTGAACATGAGTCAATTTGGTAATAATTGCTCTTTTTGAGTGCTGTGTCGAAAATGGTAGAAAAGTTATTTTTCATTAAATTTTAAAGCTTGAAGAGAATCAACATTGGACAGTTTTCAGAAAGGACAAAATCAAATTTTGGGCATTACTACAATGAATTTATCTCAGTATTTCAGAAAATACTCGGTCAGAATTGAATCAGACATTTATGCTAATTATTTTCTCTATGTCTTTCTGAATATTTTCCTATTTAGCTGTGACATTGAGCAATGGATCTTATACCACATACTCATACTTCCCAAAAGAATGGCTGTCTACCATGATTGATACCACCGCCAACAGCAATAGATATGTAGCAGAGAGCAGATGGTCATTTTCCCAAAAATAAGGTAACTTGTAGCCATCTATGATTCACCAGATCCATTATTAATACTCCTTAAATTTTCCTTTTGGGTTTAGATGGCTTCTGACTTGCCTTTGATGGATTTATTCTGCATATGAATCAGTGTACTTGCATTTTGAAGCAACATCAATTTTTGACATCCACATTATCTTGAGGAAATAAATTCTATAATTTTGATACTACTTGTTGTCCATTCTGCACCCTGACAGTTGATTATCTGATTTGATGGCTCTTAGTTCTCAAATTATGAAAAACAAGCTGTTTTCTCTTCATACTTTCTGTACCCTCTGAGATTTTACAGACCTCTTTCATATCCTTGCCCCAGCTGTCTTTTTCCTGGCTGGAGAGATCTACCTTATTGAATTACTCTTGTCACGGCAGCTTTCCAGACCCTTTGTCACCCTTGTCTCTTTTCTCTGAATCCTTTTCCGTTCTGCCTCAGCATTCTTGAGATGCAGAGAAGAGAACAGTACCCTGTAGTCAAGACAGGGCTGCACTGTGGACTCAGAGTCACATAATGAAACTCTTTCTTTTTCACTCTGTACCTTTCCCTGTAACTCCTACTCTTTGGGTTGCTTCCATGGCTGCTACTGAACTATTCATAGAAATATAAATTATAACTCCAAGATCTTTTCCTGAATAGTAATCTCTAACTCAGAGCCTATCACCAAATATGCATGTGATAGTAAGGTTAATGTTGACTTTTGTCTTCAGGTGCTTTTAATTGTGCTTCCATTTCAATTACTTATTTCTAGAAACTGTCATCAAATTTTTTAAATGCTAGCTCATTGATCTGATCTTTGATCAAAGCAGCACAAATACCAATATGTGCAATTACTGTCTTTAGGAACGTTACAAAGTTCATGGAAAAATAGTTAATTCATGGTGGATTTGTGGTGGAAAGAGACCTAATGGCAAGGTTCAAGCAGACGACTTGAACTTCACTTACAGACTTAACTGCAAGATTCAAGCAAGTTATTTATGTGAAGTTCATTTACAGATTTAACACACCACTATTGCAGGTTTTACAGATACGATGGAGGAATGCACTATTGCAATTTTAAAAGCAAGAGTAGTACACTATTACAACCACAAGCAATCCAACAAGTACACTATTACAACCACAAGCAATTGACAGAGCAACCACAAGCACACTAAACATTACACATGCTTATGAACTTAAAGCATAAACAATATTCACTTACCCCTCCAGGTAAGGGCTCTCAATCCCAGGGAAGCTACCCTGACCAGTGCCCCAATCAAGGGCAGAAGGGTCATCCTCACAAGCCATCTGTATAGTTGGAGAGATGACTCTTTGAATGGTGCAGCCACCGCCCTGTTTAGTTTAGGGTTTATTGGACAACCCAGGGCTGAGCTATCTACACAGCTCCCAATGAGTGGTCTCTGCAGAGACAGGGCCTCAAGGCAATCCAGGCCTGGGTCGCTTTTGTAACCCACCATGAGTCACCTATATGCACTAGACTGTGAAACTTTTTTATGAACTATGAGCTGGACAATCCGTATCGGATTTCAAGGAAAATTATTACTATTACTAAGTGGAACATCTCCCTTATGAGGAAAGGCTGAGGGAGCTGGGTCTCTTTAGCTTGGAGAAGAGGAGACTGAGGGGAGACCTAATTAATGTTTATAAATATGTAAAGGGCGAATGTCACAAGAATGGCACCAGGCTCTTCTCAGTGATGTCCAATGGTAGGACAAGGGGCAATGGGTGTGAGCTGGAACACAGGAGGTTCCGCTTAAACTTGAGAAGAGACTTCTTTACAGTAATGGTGACAGAGCCCTGGAACAGGCTGCCCAGGGAGGTTGTGGAGTCTCCTTCTCTGGAGACATTCAAAACCCACCTGGACACCTTCCTGTGTGATCATATTTAGGTGTTCCTGCTCTGGCAGGGGGATTGGACTAGATGATCTTTTGAGGTCCCTTCCAATCCCTAACATTCTGTGATTTTGTGATTCTGTGATTTTTAGCACATTGCAAGGTAAATTTACAGCTGCAGCTTTATATTACAACATATTGTTTATACTAAAAGGTAGAAACTGTTCACTGAAACAGGTCAACAGGGAAGTCCATCTATGGCACAGCTGGCATGATGGACTCTGTGTACCAAGCAAGGGCAGAGTGTAGGCTGCAGCAGGCTAGGAGCAAAACCCTCAAGGTTTTCTTCTGGTACTCTTCCTGATTTAAGTCCATGAAACAGGAGTGTCCCAGACCAGTCCTGCCATGAACTGGAAGAGATAGTTTCTTGTGGGAGGACATATTGGGGATCATCACAGCACTGAAAATGTTACGTGCTTAGGTTAGAAAAAGAACTTTTATTAAATGGTAGAGAAAGTCCAAAATATGGTTGGGAATGGAAACCTTAGGGAAATCACCCTGAACAGGGATGTTACTGCTGTTGCTGCTGTAACCCTAGAGTGCATTTAGTTAGAACTTGAAATGGGGAGAATTAATACAGATGCAAAGGAAATATTTAAGGAAAGTTTAGAGATAATCTCTGGACAAAATCTTTGAAAATTTAGGCAAAGGATTTAAACTACAAAGAAAATAAAATTCTGAAGTATTTTTATCAAGTTTTACAAATTGTTTACTGCAAAAACGGACTGGATGCAGAAAGGAAGTGAAAAAAGAGTCTGGTATGTGTCATAAGTGAAGTGAAAAGTGCAATGGCACATACTAAATGGATTATTATCCTTCACACATTATAGTCTGGTTTTTGATACACAGTGAAAAACTGGCACATACTGAAAAGAAAAACTTTTTGTTCAGTATTTTATACAAAATATTTTTTATTTGTACATTGAAAAATCTAGAGATTTGTCAGTCAGACAAGCCTATTTCCTCCAAATAGAAAAGAAATTGTGGAAAAAGTAAACGGCAACAAAACTCTTCCAGGTCATTTCCTTTTTTTATATTCTGCTTATTTTAAATGGAGGTTTCCGGCAAGTTCACACCTTGTATAGCTGCAAAGCTTCTTGATATCAGACTCAGTAGTTGAAAGAGGAAGTTGAAAGAGGACCATTACCATCATCTAATCTGATCATATGTTTAACACAAGCAGTAGGTCTTTGTAAAAAAACCAAACAAACAAACAAAAAAAAAAAGGTGTTATTAAGTGTATTCTCTGACACTCCTCTCCCCTCTTTCAGGTTCTATTCAGTGAGGGTTATTGTTTTAAAGGAAATTCTTTTAAAGCACTGTAGGTTACATGAAACACAGACTACACACATGTCTGACAGAGCTTAAAGATTGAGCCTACACACCTTTTTCTTCATAATTGCTGATGTAAAACATCCAAAATTACTTTAAAGCTCTATTATACTCTAACTCATAACTTTTGAAACAGAGAAAACTCAGCTCTTCTGGGCAAGCAAGAAGGTTAGAAAACCAGTTTTCCCTCTGTGTACTCCACCATTCAGAACCTCCCCTTCACCCCAAACTTGTCCTCAGCCCAGCAACTTTCAGGGTCCTCCTGAGTTGTGTCAGTGTTCAAGTTGTCCTGGCTGGGCTGCAAGGAGATTTTTTCCAATCACCTCCAAATTCTGGCTGTTGGCCCACGTCCTGCCCATGACCCAGGTGCCTTCCAGACCTGATGCACGTTGCCACCTCCCTGCTTTCTGAGCCCATGGCTTTTCTCTACATGTGAATGCAGGGCTTCTCCTCAGGGAGGTACAAGCTCGCATCCCACCAGATATTTCTACCTAACCCAGAACATGACAGATGGGATAAGGCCACCTTCTACCTTGCTCAGCAACATTTCTTTAGCAAAGCTGAACATACAGTGCACATACAGTAAACCAAGTGCAAACAAAACCTTTATGCCATCTGTCACAATGTGCGAAAACATGAAAGCTCTAACATAAGCTAGAACATCTCTTTTAGAAAGAAGATTGGTCTGCTAGTGGAATTGGCTTTGGCAACAACATTTCAATCCAAAATTACATTTATTTTGCCCCGAAACAGTGTGGGGTTATTTGGAACCAACATTTGAGTTCAGGCTGTACCTGGGGGAAGGGTGGAGAGGAAAAAGAAATGACTCATTGTTTAGTATAGCAGCTGGTATTTCTGTCAATAAATAATGAATGAAAAAAATATTTGGTACTACAAAGAATTAATCAATTACTGATTAATTCTTTTTCATTCTAAATGAAACCAGGTGCCTGTAGTTACAATTTCACATGGGCCAAGGTATTTCCTAGACTACGCCTTCATTAGAAACTGAGAAATCAAGAAGAAATTTTTAAAACAAGGTTTTAAATTGTGTTTACATGTGCTGTTTGCCAGTAGAAAATAAAAGAATTTGAAGGAAAATGTCATTAAGCAGAGAAAAAATTGCATGATAAGTCTATGGGAAAGAAAATTCACTGTCTTATAAAACCTTTCAACTACCATAAAAATCTCATTTTCTGTAGTAGGATGAAACCTGGTGCATAGACATGCAACCAAACATGCTCCAGCTGTGGCAGTTTGAGAGGTTATCTCTTCCTAGTTGACTGCAAGGTCATTTCAGGGCTGCTGCCTTTGCTTATCTTAGGTGTGAGGTGAAATTTATGAGCCTCTCTCATCTCCACTGAAATTTAAACTATTGCATTTTAACTTACAGCTGGGACGCTCCAACACCACATTCTGGCACATGGATATCTCACTAAAGTGAAATAATTTAATTATGTGTGATAGTACATCTATACTCTAAGATTACTTTTTGCTATAAAAAAGTAGGAACAAGGTGCTGACAGGTGGTGCAGTTTAGCTGGTGCACTTCTCTGCCATGTAGGAGAGCTCAGATCAAGCATTGACATCAGTGCTTACTTAATCATGTCTGGAAACTGGAACAGCTCCAAAAGACAGAAACAAGGCAGCTGCTTTATAAAAGACAATCACTAGAGCAGGCAAGCACAAACTACCAAATGCCCAAGTTCCAGTCTCTCAGATGAATAAAGTACAACAAGGATTTCAACCTATCTCTTGGATGCCAAGAGACTGCTTACCAATTTAGGCACAGCATCTCACCTTCCCCTCTTCCTCTCCTCCCCTTTTTTATAAATTCTTGTCCAAATAGAGCATAGAGCAAAGGCATTGCCTGGGACTTGCACTTTGCAAGTAGGTTGTTAAACCTGCTGAAATGCAGCCTGAGTTTAAGATTCAGAACAGCATGTGAAAATAGAAGTTGCACAATATTTGAGAAAATTTGTTTGGAAACAAAAAGCTGGCTTGGAAGGGGGAAAGAAGCCTTTCCTAACAAACATCAAAATCTCAGAGTTTATCAATAACTCTAATCAGGATTCTCTAAACCATTTCTAAATAAAATATTAAATGTTTTAGTAAATGCCTTACTAAAAATCCAATTATGTCATGTCATCAGTGAAAGTCTAAGCCAAAAGGTATTTTTGAGTGAAAATGACAAACCATTGAGGTGAACTCCCAAGGGTGATGATGGAATAACCTTCCCTTGGTTCTTCAGCTCAAGACTGAAGCAAACACAGGGAAAACATAAAAAAAAAAAAAAAAAAAAAAAAAAAAAAGACGAGATGTTTTACACATAAGCTTTTGGGTGAAATGTAAAGTCTCTTCGCAATCAGGAGGATGGCCTGGATTTTCCAGTGATCCCTTTTGACCTAAATGCTATGAAAGAAAAACAAAACAAAAACAAACTATGAATCAGATCACTTCTAAGTAATGGTCCCTCAAATGGAATGTTTTCTTAATCTGACTATTTCTGTAATGCTGTCGAATCAGCCAGTCATATTTTCCTGGTACAGTTTGTCATTTATTTACTTTTTACCCTTCTGGAAGTTTTCAATATTAAATTATACCTATATTTGCATTAATGGAAGTATTTTCCTGAGGAAAGATATGTGATCAACCGGACACTATTTGTCATGCTGGTCATCTCCTGCTTTTCATTTTGATTTACTTCTTTTCAGCCAGCAGGGCTGTTCCAAAGTTTGTGTTATTATCAGTCATTTGTAAAGGTTCTTAGTCCAATGTGTATCTACTTAATTTACATACAATATGGTCTGACTGGTTGTGATATATCTAACTGTCTGGGTATTACCTTTCTTGTTTTTTGACAAATGCCCCATGTCCTAAAAAGGTTTTTCCAGGGAAGGAAGACTATAAAGAAGATAAAGCTCTGACAACTAAGAACATGTGCTGAAAACTATTGCAGAGAAATATGTATTCCTTTTTTGTGCCTCTTCTCTCTATGGTCTTCAGTTTGCATAACACAGCGTCATATGGACTTGGTCTGTAGAGAGGATTGAACAGTTTCAGGCAAGCCAAAGAGGAGTTCTTATTATGGGAAAAAAAAAAAAAAAGCAAAAGCAAAACCAAAAACAAACAAACAAAAAAATGCACAGCAGAATCATTTTGTTAAAAAGCTTTTTCAAAAGTTTTCTTAAGACACTTCAGGTTTGTGACAGTTAGATTTTTAGATGAAGAAAAAAGCCAAGTAATTCTGCTTCACTGAAAATCTATTTTTGTAAGGAAAAAAAAATGGACTTTTCATAGCCAGCTTAAGCCTTCTTAGCAGCGTAAACAAAATTAAACCTTGTCGGTTCAATATGAAGGGTAAAATCTTTAGCCACAAGGGAGATAGCAGAGCAAGAGACTGGCTGGATTTAAAGACATCTAGTGAATTGCATTTATCAATCCTTGAAAGATGGGAAGGAAATCCTCATGGCATGGCTTTTCCTGGGACCTCTTTCCCCTTCATGCCCAGCCATAGTTTCTCCCCTGTGTCCTCTCCCACCCCTTCCAGCAGCAGTGGCAACCAACAGTCAGCCCTTCCACAGCCTTTTGCCTCACCTAGATTTTCCTTTGTACCCAAGACCTGCTCCTGGGCATCGTGGTACGCAGCCCCTCTGGTCCCTGTGAGTCAAATACTCCCTACACCATGCAAGGAGAGAATACATCACCTTAGCTCAAACAACCCACAGGTGGGATCGTGATATTCCTGAGCTCAGTAGCACAAGCAGAGTGGTGGCAAAGCCATCCCGTAGCCATGGGCTGTGTCTCCTACCCTGTTGTAGGGTGGACGGAGACTAAGAGATGACTTTTTGGCAGGAGGCACTACTATGTGAGAATAAGCTCTGTGATTTGCAAAATCATCCAAAACATAGGACACCTAATTTAAACAGCCTTCTTTGGCAGAAAGGCAAAAAAATAAATTAATATGGATTATATTAATTAAATAAATATGCATAATAAAATAATGTTAATGTTAATAATTAATTAATAATTAATTAATATGGATAATAAAATAATATTAATACATTAATATGGATTATATTAATTAATAAGGATAAAATAAATTAAATTAAAGGGATTAAATTTTACCCCTTCTTTAAATATGAAAATAGGAAAAAAAAACAGGAAAACAGCACATCACAACTTCCTTGTAATTGCCTACTCACAGTAGAATTTAAATTGTATGCTGGTCTGCAGATGACTCCATTGCATCATAATGTTAATTAATACTTAATAGCATTTATCTGTTCACTACAAAAAGTGTGCCTGGTTCTATATCATCAATGACCAGTACAGTCCAATTCCAGTCCAATTTATATGGACTGGAAGAGTCCTGTCCGGTTGACTTGAGTTCCCAGCTATGACAGGAAACCACAAGCTATGTAAACAAATGGGTATTTTGGTAAAGAAGATATCCAACTTTGTATTTAGCAACTGTTAAAACAAATAAGTACTCTGACCAATAGTAGACAAAATTAATAAAGATGAAGGATTTATGGAAAAGTTGGTTAAAAATGCATTTAGTGTCCAATCATAAGGAAACATTTTGTCATGTATTTGACAAATTCCTATAGATTTTTTGAGATCCACATTTACTTCCTCCTTGCATTGAATATTTCACCTTCTGCAGAAGTTTAATGATTGCAGTGTTAAGATGTTCCAGGTGTTAAATTTGTGGTAGTTTTGGCATGTCTGTTTGATGTAGGGTTAACACTGAACAGTACAAACTTAATCTGTATTTACATAGCTCACAAATGTATCTCATAATTTCAAAGGAAATCATAGTTATACCAACGTTATGCAAAGTGAATATTAGATTGTACTCTCACAACATCTTCTGTTATGTAATCTTTTTTTTCCTTGTTTCTCTGTTTAGATCATAGTTTGTAAAGCCAGAAGACACTTATATGCATTTGAAAAGGCCTGAAGCTCTGACCCCTTTTATCAAGGAGCAGCATCCATCCTCCGATTTCAGCCTGGTGGCAAAAGAAGCTGTGTATGTGTAGCTTAGACCAAGTGGTCTACTCTCAGCATGTGTTCTAGGAGAGAACAGATGTGTCTTTTTCACACTTAAGCAAGTAGTACAGATGACACATAAATTTCAAATTCACTTTCAAAGGAAAGTTGCAGATTTGTTTCTGTTTAACCACTTAGGCATAGGTCCACACACACAACAAACGCCATGCACAGATCCATTCACAAGACCAGGGCCTTTCTCAGAGGTGCAACCACAGAAGCAGAGAAAAAGCTAATGTTTTGAACAAATATCTGACAAAGTACTGAGTATTTGCTCCTTTTCCCTGCTGTGTCCTCCTTGTGACCACACAGATATGCAATTGCAGCTGAACTACACTATAGAATTGGTCCTACTGGCTGGTGATCAAAAAGAGCATATGTCATGCACAGTTATTAGATCTTTGTCCTGTTTTAGATCCTATAAATGTCTTGGTACTGTGTCCCTGAAAGAGGTACTACAAATGCTTAATTTTCATATTCATGTGTCTTCTGACTTCTTCTGAAGTGATCCATATTCTTGCAGAAAGTTTCTCTTGAATATACCAGTTTCAAGAGCGCACTCAGTAGCCTGTAGAGTGAAATATGTAAAGGAAGCACCAAAAATATTTTGCATTTTATCACACATTATTTATTTATTTAAGTGAGCTATTTCTGGCTTAAATTATTAAAACCACCCATAATTCTTCAGACTTCCAAAGACAGCCACAGTATAAAACAGTAGGAAACATAATGAACCAAAGCTCAGCTATGCACAAGTTTAAGTACTATTTTAACCTGCTTAAACATTCATCTTCAAACTGCTGTCTCTTCAGACTATTCCATTTGTCATTTGATTTGACACTCTCAGATTTCATTAAAACCTCTTTTTATCAAATTATTTGAAGCTTAAAATAGAATTTCTACTTTCATTAGTACTGGGTGACAAGTAGCATTAATATATTAGAAGATTTCTTTTCCCTCTAACATGCAAAGGAATTATTTTGATTGCTTCATCATAAGCATAGTGATTCTGTGTGGAAATCAGTGTCCTTGTATTTAGTGTCCTGTATTAATGCTAAGTAGGGTTTTAATTAATAGCATATTAATAATAGTCTTAAATCAAGTATTAATATCTGAGTGCATTAAGGTCACTTTCTAGTCTATATTTTGTGTCTCTGCTCACCTTCTTAAAGATCCAGGACACTGCAGGCATATGAACCCTAAATCCATTCTCTGTCTCTCCATGATCCTCTGGCACACATTTAAGACATGAATCACAGTTTTCAGAGGAATTTCACAAGGCCCAATTTTGCAGTTTTCCATATAAGCATGTTTAGTAATTGCTCTGCTTTAGGGTGATGCTGGACAGAAGCCACACTGGAGCTAGGGATGGAACAGATGTCATCAGCTCCTGGAAAAGATAAGGCACCTTCACAGGTTGGGACGGTACAGGAAATATTACTCTTTGGGGAAAAAAAAAAGAAAAAAGAAAGGAAAAAAAAGCACAAAACAGAAACTATGCCTATTATGCTAAAGGTCTTTTCTTATGAATGAAAATCAACTTTTATAAAAATTCAAAACTGAAAAATTAGAAGATTTTATTCTCAAAAGGAAGAAGGCTGAGAGATTTTCAGCTCAGCAATCAGCCTCACATTGATATTGATTTTGTATGGAAAATTCTTAAAGTAGTATTATCCTGCATGGCACTGTAAAATCATCAGATATGAGATAGGTAGGAAGACAGAGAGATTGCTAGTTATTAACCGGAAGGGAGTGCCGTGTTTTAACCAGGAAGGGTCGTTGCCTGCCCCACCCCGCACCCTCCGGTGGTATGGGGAGGAGAAAATATAAATGAACGGGGCTCAGGGGTTGAGACACGAGCAGTTTACTGGAATAGTAAGGGAGAAACAACATCCAACAACTACAACAGTGCTAATGCTAGAATATCCAATATAAGAGAGTAATAAAAGAAAGAGCTCACTGTGGGACCGGCTTAGCAGCCCCCTCCTCCCAGAACTTCCCTGTTTAAATACTGAGCATGATGTCACGCAGTATGGAATGCCGTCAGTGCTATGGAACACTGTCCTGTGGTATGGAACACCTGCCCTGGCCTGCCCAGGCCAGCTGCCCCGGCCACCCCCCTCCCAGTTCCTTGAGAACAATTAACTCTATCCTAACCAAACCCAGGAGATTAAGCCAAATAAAAGTCTAGCTCACATCCTCTTATGCATCTGCAGTTATCCCTACATATCTGTACCTCTATTGACCCGTGTATGTTCTGTGTATGATCCAAGTTTGAACTATTTATTTCTACACAATACCACACCTTGTACCTGGGTATATTCTTATAGAGAACAATATTTATCACCTGCTTATACTCTCACTTAAATATAAACCACTAGCAAAATTTTTAAAAAAGCACACAATTCAACCACTTAGCATAATGCTTTGTAATAATTTCAAGAAATACCAGAGAATCAATGGGACAGGCGTACAAGGACAGGCCATATACAGAAGTCATGTCATTTCCTTCTTGTTTCTAACAAACTAAAAGCAGACTGCTTAGTCCTACACATAAAAAATATATTAAAAAAAAAAAAAAGAAGAAATACTTTGAAAAAACTGTGAGGCTATTTCCCAGCTGTTTCAGATAAACTTTCTCAGTTGACAGAAAGATGACTGCTCTAATGAAAAGCTGTCATTTAAAAAATAATAATATAGTTTTTGTCAGAGGCAACCAATATATCCTGACTGAGTTTCTTGTTGGAGAGGCAATATATTATTGGTGGACATGAACTTTAAACTGTGGTTTGCTAGTGTCTTTTGGCAGAAGAAGCTTAAGTTGGAGATCATTCCCTGAATTTAGTTTGATTGACCAAACACTGTGTGATTTACCTTATTAGGAAAGACGTCTGACAGCGGAGGCCACGTCAGCATTCCAGATGAGAGCCGTTCGCCACTGAGCAGCTTATGGAAATTACAGTACAGAACTTTAAAAGATGAGCATTTCATTTCCAGTGCAAATGTCATTGTTTCGTTTTAATTCCATCTTGGAAGATGAACATTACAGGGGTAGTACACAGGTCCTTTTCCTCCTATATTTAACTTAATGCATGTAGAGACTTCTTCACACTTAGAGTAAACAACAAATAGTAGATATAAGTACAATTATGTTTAAAATAATGTCTTATGCCAATTGAAATTTTGTAAGATCAATTTTTGGCTCCTTATTCATGCTGCATATATTTGAAGTCTGATTGCAAGGAACATGACCAAAGGCTGTTTCTCTCAAAGAAAAAATCCAGTCATCACAATGTTGTACTACAGCAAATCAAATAAAAATATATTTGCAGTCAATAGCCACCTTTTACAAACTCTCCAGCATACCAAGTGAGGTAAGTTTTGTGTGTGGTATTTTAGTAACAGAATTTCAGCACAGAAACATAAATATAAATGTCACATGCAGACTCTCTAGATAGACAGGGAAAAAAAAATAAATATTCCTTTAAGCACTCATGCTTTTTTGGATTTGAAATGGGGATGAAGCCCAACTTGAGCTATCAGATGCATGGCACCTCATTGGTTTCTGCTGGCCTTTGAGAAAGTCCTAAAGTGTTTTTCACCATCAAAAAACGCTGTCACACCCAGGTGTGCTATTCAGCCCTTAGCTTAACATAGAGATGTGTTTTTGGAAGCTACTGCAGAGATTGCTCTAATCATATTTCTGGGAAAAATGGACAGGATTATTCGCCGTGTCTGTGCCATGGAGGTGCCTCCACAGTATGAAGTTTCTCTGCTCCATGTAGCACCAAGGACAAAGCAGGAGAGACAAGGAGGTACCTAACCAGTTGTTGACATGCAGCAGGTTTCAGGGATATTGTATGGGTTCATCTACTAGAAGGGGCTCAACCTCCTCACAGATTTGAGGTGAAAGGAGATTAACAGGAAGACATCCCCAAAACAAGCTGGGATGCCACATTGTGTCTGTGTGAGGAAAGGTGTTGGGGGTCCAGTCAGGGAAAGGGGGAGGCAGATATTTATGAAGCCGAAACAGCTCCATGAGGAAACATGATCCCCAATGTGAAGGGTACTGCTGCACAATTCCCAGACAAGTTCAGTTAATAAATTTGTGGCCTAAATAAACTACATCCATCCATCTTGTTTTCTCCTTTCAGGTCCAGGACAATGGGGCCTGTGTGGTGGGCACAGGATAAATTTCATTCTGTTTTTCATACAATACTTAAAAAAATACAAATTTTTTGCTCTAAACGACATCAGGTGTTGAATATTTCGAAAGGCAGTAATGCCAACAAATTTAATAACAAAAATTTAGAAGTGATCTAGCTGTTTCCACTGAGAAAAATGGAGTATGGATCAATAAGTTTTATAGAACTCATAGATATTAAAGCAGAATTTTAAGTCCATTAGCCTCCAACACAGGAAAATGCCTCAGAGTGTTTCTTTTCTGTGATGTGCCTCAGCCAAGCAATGATTGAGTTTGTGGAGTATTGCTTTTTCAGCACAAATCTTACAAGGCCTTAAAGGAGAGCTGGGAAAGGAAGAGCAGAGGAGATAGGTCTTCTCATCACCAGACTGCTGGACCTGTCCTTTGGTGGGACATTGACACCAAAGGAACCCATTTCCACCTTTCTCTCCCATGAACCACATCAGATGTTTTCTGCCTTGTGCCTCAGAGTGTCCTGCTCAGTTGCCATCATGCAACTGACGACTTCCCCAAGTCTTTCTGCAAATCCTCATCACAGTCAGCACTCCAGTACCATATGCCTCATCGGTACCCAGACTATCAGAGTCTCTTATCGTGGGAGACCCAGAATCTCCCATGATGCAACTTTAGTTCAAAATGATGAGTGTATAGAAGCTCGGACATCCATATAGACACATTTGTTGTGTAAAATGTCCAGAGGCCTGTGATCATCACAAATTTTGGTGGCTTTCTCCCCAGCCCCTCTGAGCCACAGGGCTGGCCATAACATCATTCCTGCATTCTGACTAGCATGAGGAGTTATAATCACCTCTCCACTAGGGCTTCAGCAGCTCTCAGCTCCCTTTTAAAGAAGTAAAAAATGTCTCTGTGTAGCTATTATACCTTCTGGTGGAAAAGTAGGATGCATTTTATCTTTTATTTCATATCTAGCTTTTAGCCTTACAAAATTAAGTTCCCCTCCCTTCCTTGTCCTGCACTGCCCTGTCCTTTTTTTCCCTCTCTTTTTTTTTTTTTTTTTTTTTTTCCTTTTGGCAGGGAACCTCCAGATCGTCTTGAACTCAAAGGATGAAAACCACAAGAATGTAAGAAAATCATGACAATCTTTGTTTAAGTCACAGCTGTACAATGCCAAAAATATTTGCTCCTGGTATTTATTCCCTGTTGTCAAAATGATTGCAAATAGCAGTCCATCTGAAACACATGGATTAAGTCACTGACAGAAAGCAAAGCAAGAGCACTGTGAGCTATATGAAACACACCACACTGACACTGGAGATTATCCACTTGCACTGCCTCGGAAATTATTTATATTCATCGCCGCTTCAAAGAAACAAGACAAGATGCTCATAAACTGAATAACAATTATCTGACCTGCTTTGTAAACAATATGAGTGACTCATTAAAACTAACATTTGAGCTTGGCTGTACTAACCATTTATTTTGGCAGAGCTCAACAGGAGATGAAACTGAAGTGAAATTGATTGAAGACAAATATTGATTACTCAGCCTTATACCACCATTTGTCCTGGAGTGTCACAGTCACAAAAGGAGTTAAACACCTGTTTGTTCTTGCTTCATCTCCTCTGAATCTGAAGCTGAGGTAATTCTGAAAAGAATTATTATACTTGAAGATTGTAGTATATTTAACTTTGAGAATAGACTCACCTCTAATGTTTATTTCAAAATCCATCCCCAGCCAAATCACAATCATGACAAAATCAAGCAGAAAAATACAGACAATGCCAAATGAGTGAACTATCCTGAACACCCCTCCTACAGGTGTGCTTGCCTCTGTTTTTCAAGATCTTTCTGATAAGTGCAGAGGTAACAAGGACCTTCTTTACTTTATGTGTTGTGTAAGCCTGGGCTACCAGGCTGTGGCATGGCTGGCCTCCTTGTTGAACCTGGATGTAACATGTCTCAGGAGCTTGACCTGAGAGGTCAAGCCTATGGGGAACTCATCAAACCTAAAATTCTGAGGTTTAATTCTTGAACTGAACTATCCATTATTCTGCAACAGGAAAATGCTTTAAAAAGTATTTATCTGTAAGCGTATATATGGGCTTCATAGACTTAGATTATTCCTGTAGGTGAAGTTAAGTATATGCCTAAAAGCTGTGCCCCAAAGAGACAGATTTAGAAACATTAACTGTATAAGCACTGTAATAAGAGAGTCCCTGTATCCTATCTGATTGCCTTCAGAGCTTTAATATTCTGCATGCCAGTCTTTAGTGTTTGAGAATAAGCCAGCCTGTGGTTGGTACAAATGACCTAGAGAAGCTGTACCACAGGACATAACAAATCTTTTCTTCCACACAAACAAACAGCTGAAAAGGGTGAACCCCCACCTAGTTTTGCATGAACTTTTGTCATAAGGCTGGATCTCCAAGACAACAGAGAACTCTGAATGTAATAAGAAAAATTAGTTTTCTGTGCTTTCTTTTACCCTTTCTGTACTGTTCTGAAAACTATATTCTTTGAATAAATAAAACTATATTATTCCACTGTGAAAACACTGCCACAGGAGTGCAGATTTCCCAGTGTCATCTATTCTCAAGTAAAGAGGACCACAACAAAAGATGAAATTTTCCCCTCAACTACCTGTTTTCACTCAATTAAGATTTGAAATGTATTGTCACAAACAGTTTTTTTCTCTACTGTGTGCTTATTCTACAAGCATTCTTATATCAGGACTGAAAAACATTAAAAAGATGAAAAATTCAAAAAGAGATTAGAAGTACTAATCTCAACTCTCATTCAACAGCAAAAATCCAACATGGAAAAGAGGATATTTAATTATTAATAAAGAACATATCACACAAAAAAATTAATCTCTGGGTTTTCTGTCAGCAAATACTTTCTCGTTGGAGATCAGTATCATCATATATTTTGTGTGCTCAAATTTCAAACAATGTTTGCTACAAACTCATTTCAACTTTCAGATTGCTTGACTCGTAAAACCAATTCAGTTAAATTTGACCAATTTCTAGTGAGTGTGACTAATCACTTTAATCATGTACTACTCCTGCTTTTTGAGTGAATAGGTAAGAATGCTTACATTAAAAAATGCAAATTGTAAAAAGTGTTTTTGAGGTAAATTTTTAGACAACTTATAATTATGTGTGAAAAATTAATACTCTTATGAATAACCTCATAACTATGTGAGCACTCATGATCAACAAATGATGAACTGTTGCAAATATTACACAGTAAATTTTTTATGTTTCTTCACATAAATATCTTCAATTAATTGTCAGTGTTATTTAGCTAGATTAATCTCCTGGATAGTACAGTTTTGCAATAAATCAATACTGTTTATAGGTAGAAGAATGTCATGAAGACATATTTGACATGAAAAAGTCAATAAGGAAAAAATAAATAAAATTTAAATAAGCTAGCACTTGTTATATGCATCCTTATTTTGCTATTTAAACTTTGAAGTGGCAATGTTTCATTTAATAACATTTCAAATTATATTTGAACACCTAGAGGTATTTGCATTTTCCCAGTGGAACACTGTAATATGGGAACAGTATGTGCTCTGTAGGTAAAAGATAAGGATTGAGTGTTTGATCCTTGCTTTCCCCAGAACAGAAGACAAGAAGAGGAGTTGAGTCCATTTGCAAGGAGATGCTGCAGACCTCTTAAGTCACATGTCAAGTTAGAACACAGCCTGAAAGCCAGCCACAAAAGCAAAAGTAGGGGTAAAGCTACAGTCACACCACCTAGTAACAACTACATCACCCCTTCAGAGGAGGGTTTCTCCTCCTTTTTAGCCCTTACAGAAATAAATAAGCCACTTGGGTAGCATAGGAAGATACAATACCAATAGCAGAGGAAGAAAAGGCACAAACTTGAAATACTGGGAGATTCACTACCACCATTCTCAGGAAGAAAACCAAAATGTAAAAGTAGTTGGTGACTTCCCCCTGCTGGCAGTGAAAAGACCTATCTGTCTCCCAGCCCGGAGTATTACTACCCAAAATGTTACTGTCAGCCTAAAGAGGCACATCTGGGCTCCTGGTACATGCTCACCTTCATGCAAAGACAGAAGCCTCAGCTGAGTGAGCCTAAGCAGAACACGAGTGACTGTGGCACTCTGGCAGTGGCAGGGGTTGCTCTCATCAGCTCTCCCAGGAAAAAAGCAGGTTTCAAACAGGGACAAACACAGCCTGAGTGTAAATACAGCCATGCCAATAATGTCAGCACCAGGGCTTTGCTTTCCTTAAAAATGGGATGATATTCTGTGAACTATTGAGTGAGGATAGACTCCCCTAAAAGAAGATGAGGAAGAGTAATTGCATTTGCAGTTGCAAATGCAACAAGGAATGTTTTATATTAGGATCGAAGGGAGAGGGAGCAAATTCCTCCAGGTAAGTATAAGCAGGACAGAAGCTTCAAAGGTAATGGGCAAAGTTTTGCACAACAGAAACAAACGAGAGAGAAAACGTGACAATGCATCAGCTGCTGATCAGAAACACCTTTGTTCCAATGCAGGAGGTGTAGGAAATAAACTTCAGAGGTAAAATGCCCTAACAACCCAAACAAGGATTTAATTGGTAGAGAAAATTTGATGGGCTTTTTTTTTATGCCAGGAATAATAATATGAAAGAAACAACCTAAATTCCTGTAAACATGCTTGTTGGCTACTAACAGATAGGTTAAGAAGTAATAATCTTAAACTACAACAGGAAAAAATGGCTTTAAAAGTGTAACAAAAAACCTGGGCATGCTGTGGGTTCTTCAGCATCGGGAATGTTTAGGAACATTTCCAACATCTGTCAGGAATAGCAAAGACAAAACTGATGCTGTCAGAGACAGTGAGAAGATAATACAAATTCCTGAGGTCTCTTCCAGCCAATAGTTCTGTGACTTTCTGATCTCCATGTAAATTGAAAGTGTGATTAGATCATTCAGGGAAGCACCAGAAGTATTTAAAAAATGGGAATTTGTTTGGTGAAAAAATTCCAAGTCTGGTATTTTTTTTTTTCCTATCAGAAGGAAACAAAATTCACAAAATAAAAAGAGTCATTTCATTCATAAGATGATTATACAGTGGGTGGGAGACTTGCAGAAGGCTATACACAGTACAGGATAAGGTTCTGCTTTGTCTGGTTTGGACTAAGGTTTATTTGTCATTATTAGATTGTCCTACCTTATTAGATGATCAAAGAACCCCTACCTGGCCCTTTGGTCTCCCATACTGTTTTCAGATGGATTTTTTGACTAGGGCCTGAAGACAATTATTTCAGCTGCTGTTGTTTTTTGCTGTCTAAATACATGCAGTATATAAAAAGTTCTGGTTTCTCTCAATTCATGTTTTTGATATATAAAGTTTCATCCAAGTATTTATTTTTGACTCCAGAAGTAGCATAATACGTTCTTGCAAGTCCATTTCGATGTCTTGTGACTATTGTAATACTATAGTGTATAGACTAAGTGTAATATTATGCTCTTATCCTTTTCTCAACAGTGAAGAGATGTCTTTGCAGCTCAGATTAGTTTAGTAGTAAGGAGTCTCAAACTTTGACCCCACATCTTACACCCCAAAGAAAATACTGTTTCTACAGATTCTGAGTAACTGACTTTAACAGTTTGCCTTCTGTAGAAGACATTAACTTCCAGGGAAATGGGATAATCAGCCTCTGAGGCTTGCATGTAATGATGACCAAGTTGTATGCTTGTAACATAAGTGAAGAAAAATGATTCATGTGTCTGTGAGTTGTTATAAAAATACACAAGATCAACTAATCTTCCCAGTTCATCTATTTTTTATATTAGGTTTCATGCTGCAATAATTAAACTGTCTGATCTTCTGATTTCTGAAAACATAATTAAACTTCTGCCTTTTTAAAATCATCCTTAAATTCCTTCTGTGCTCAGTATGAATAAAATACTTTTATTTGTATCTACGTTCTCTCATACATTTTAGAAATGTGCCCTCAATATGATGGTGATATATATTTATTCCTATGTTGCTGTTTGTCTGACCCCAAAGCACTTTACAAACTATTGAGGTGTTGGATGCTATGGGAATTGACTTAATCAGGATATAGAAGAGGTGTGAACACTGCAAACTTAGATGGTGGCTGCATTGTGATTGTTTCACTAGCACTGAAATCCAGTTCCATATGGAAGGAAATACAGTAACAGTTTGCTGTTTGAAACAAAAAAGGAACATAATGTACAACCATAATAAAAGCATTCTTCAGCACTAACAAAAGCATCCTTGAGCACTAACAAATGTATCAACAACCATAACAAGAAAATTCAGGGTTTAGCTCATGGAATAACTGTAATACATGTTTGTTGACTCTGAATTCAAAAAAGAGGATATTTTGCTATTGGAAATTTCAAAGAATTTGGAACCACCTGACAATTTCCTTTTGTTGAATGTGAACAGAAAGTAAATTCAGTACTGAGGGTTGCTGACAGATGCTCCTCACTTCCAGAGAAATTTTACAAATAGTATTTTAATCCTTTATTCAGCTTTTTTTGGAGAATCCTTCTATGCTTGCCTATCTCTGTAAAACATGCCTTGGTTCATTCTAGGATAGCCTGCAGCTATGCGATGTATTTGGGCAAGAAGCATTCAGTATTTCGGAAACTCAACCCAAGGACAGGGTTTTTTGGTTTATCGTACCTGCAAATACACCATAGCCATTTTCCATTCGTACCTGCAGCTACCTCTTGGTCACTGAATCAAATTCAAGTTGAGCTGCATGCGTTCAAAGACTCAGGGATTAACAGGAGGTTTAACAAAGGTCTGAATTTAGCTTTCCTTACAGATGGTAAAATAAAGATAAGCTAGTTGAGTACTTCTAATTTAATTAGGATCATCTTTTTATAGGGTCACACAAATGTGACAAAAGTTACTATATGAAATACCATATGCTTGCACTGCAAAATCAAGAAGAACCATATAAATATTCTAGCAAATGTATACTGGTACTTTATTAGCATGGTCAGAATCCCAATAGTAAAGACAAGATAAATTCTGAATATTTGAGATGTCTTCTTTCAAAACCAGTTAATTCTCTAATTAAATCCTCAAACAGATTTATTTCCAAGCTTTCTAATGCATATATACTTTCATCATATACTTTAGCTTCTAATGTTTTTACCCAAAATGTGGAAGCTGTCTCCAGTCCTACTTCTACACATCTCCTCAGTAATTCTTCAGTAATTCTACAGAGACGTGGTAGGACAGCTCACATGACTGGCATGTGATCTATGGCTATGGTGGCTATGTCCTTTCTAGGAAAGATAGACCAACAAGGACAGGTGGTGAAGTTCCTCTTTACGTGAAAGAGCAACTACAATGTATTGAGTTCTGCCCAGAGGCGGATGAAGAGTGAGTTGAGAGTCTGTGGGTGAAAGTTAAGGGACAGGCTGGTGTGGGTGATACTGTTGTGGGTGTCTATTACAGGCACCGAGGTCAGGCTGACAGGCCTGTAGTTACCAGGGTCAGCCTTGCAGCCTTTTTTATGGATTGGGGTGATATTTGCCAACTTCCAATCATATGGGACCTCTCCAGTGAGCCAGGACTGTTGGAAGATGATGGAGAGCGGCTTGGCAAGCTCTTCTGCCAGCTCCCTCATTACCCTAGGGTGGATCCCATCTGGTCCCATAGACTTGTGAGGATTCAGTTGACTCAGTAAGTCCCTAACTATTTCTTCCTGGAATACAAGGGAGTTATTTGTTTTCCTATCTCTAATTGGTTATCCCTTAGTGCCATGATATAGTAATTGGAGTTGGATCAGGGGTTGGACTTGATGATCTTGGAGGTCTTTTCCAACCCAATTGTAATACTACTGACATATATCTTGCATATCATCATGAACCTAGATCTGTTTATGAAAAATAACCAGATCTTGATAAAATGCACAATGATAACATAGACTGCATCTTCTAATATTTCATTTCAGGTGAAAACAAAGTAGTTTTATTTTGTCTAGTTCTCTTTAACATAGACTTTTCTTGTGGTTCTTATGGGGGATTTTAACTACCCAGATATTTGCTGGAATGCCTACACAACCAGCCATTCACAGCCTCCATTCACTGGAGGTTCCTTCAGTGTATTGATGATAACTTCTTGATGCAGATGGTGG